>NC_084828.1:153396374-153688874 GCF_033115175.1 Lepus europaeus
GTTTCCTGTCCTTTCTCACCACTTTGTCCCGTTCGCCCTTTGCTGGAGGCCATGCAGACTCTCTCTTTTTCAAATCCTTCTCTGAATCTCACAAGGCCGGCAAGGCATTCTGTTAGTTGTAGCAGAAAAATGCTAGTTGGGAAAAAAAAAAAGAAAGAAAAAAGAAGTCATTGGCTGAAGCGTTTGTTGGATAAAGGATGAAAACACAGAGAGAAGCTGGGGGATTGCAGCCCCCCCGGTGCTTCCCCTGCCCAGCTGTGGGCCCAGCATCCTCTGTACTCCCCGCCGCGCCTTCTTCTTGACACCGCTTCCCTTTGCTTTTTTCAACACAAGATCTGAGCTGAAGTCATTTTTCTTGCCTGAGCTTAGCCCTGGTGACAGACTCTTCAATAAACTGAATATTTCAGCTCTTGTAGTCCAATAAATGACGCTAGAATGTGGTAGCTTAACGTAAATAAGCACCCGTTCTCATTCATGGGGCACACAGTCAGTTTGGTTGGCTCTACTGCTCACCGCAGGTCTGCAGGTGGCTCTGCCTGGGGCACACCTGTTCTGCGGGCGAGGCTGAGGGATCTGCAGCCACCATGGAAAGCATCTCTTAATGCAATGGCAGAGGTGCAAGAAGGCAAAAGGAAACATGAGAACTCTTAAGGTGTAGGCTTGGAAGACCATGCTGTCATTTGCACCCTGATTTCGTTGGTCAGTACAAATCGCATGGCTGCGTCCAGCAGGAGTTGGGGTTGAGGCTGGTAAATTCTACCTCTGTGAGACCCACGGAAGCCACCGAATTCAACCTACCTCTCTGGATCGTTACCTGGAATTTTTCACATTAGGTCTGCAGACAAGGACCAGCAAGTATAGCAACTTGTTGGGGGTTCGGTATAAAGCACAAGAGCTTTTATTGCAATATTTTTTGCCTTGCAGAGCAAACCTTTTCTCAGTGTTGGAGAATGAAGATGGTCTTGGGAGGTAAGAGAGACCAGAAAGAGAAAAAGAGAATCCAGGTGGCTCTCACATTTCTGGTTCTGTTCAGTGTCTCCTATGCCCCTGCCCATTTATGCCTTGGTTGGTCCAGCCCTTCTCTGTGTCGTGTGACCTCTCCAACATCTTTTCTAAACCATTTTTTGGTAGCCGATATTAGTTTGATTACATTTCTATTACTTGCAGACAAAACATATCCTGACTAACATGTGTATACAGATTCTCCATGGTAATTAGACATGAAAAGAGCTATTTTAGATTATATATTTGTTTCTATGAGAAATACGAGGGAAAATGAAAAAGTATGTGAAAAAATGGAATTAGAAGGCAAAATTATTTTGATGTCAGATTTTTTAAAATTCATTCATGTAAGGTTTTTCAAAATGTCCATGGAAAAATGCATATAATGAAAAATCTACATATGGATTTCACAGTGTTTTACATCAAAAATTAACTTTTAATTCCATTTTCCATAAGTTTTTTGAAGTCTCCTTGTATAAATCCCTCCATGTGTCTTTAGAGTTGTCAATTCTCTTCTTATAGGCATCTTTATTTTATTATTTGGCTATGAAGCACACACCTACTTTCACAGAGTATCTCTTCAAACATCTGAGCTGAAAAAAGTAACCCAAGAGGGATATGAAAGGCAGGGTGGTATCAAAACACACTGGGGCTGAGAAGCAGAGGCTGGGCTGCCACTAAGTAGTAGAGTATCTTAGGTTGAATTTTTCACCTCCCAGAGCCTCTCTTTGCTCAGCCTCAGAGAGACGTTGGGAGGCAATATTCAACAACAATTTCTAAGTGTATGAATATGTCGGGGGCGTTGTCAATATTGGAAATGAATTAAATAGACATGAGTCTTGTCTCTTGCAGTCTAGAGGGACCAGACTACAAGCAAATAAGTAAGGTAGAGTGGAAGAGTGTGGGTTAATAGCCACTGGTGTGCACCAGCGGGAGTGTTCAAGTTACGCCATTGTCAAATCTTTCTCAAGTCTGGCTGGATGAGGGCATGGCTGAGCTCATCTGTCTCTTGCACTTACGGTCCCCCACCTTGTCACTGGGGACTTGGGGTTTTGTATCTCTGGATTGGGGGTAGAAGTTACCTTTCTGATTGGGAAAGGAAAGCGCCTGGACAGTGCTTTTCAGGCTCACAGCCAAGGCTTTGAGGCCTTCCTTAGGACCTATGAAAGAATTACAGAATGCCAATTGCAATGCTGCTATCAAGAATGTCCCACTGATGCGGGAATTCGAAGTGGGTCAGTCTGTCTTGGAACTGGCCTGGACAGCAATGCTTTCTCGCTGAGTGGCCAGCACGACGCCTGGATGCCTGGCTTGCTCTGGAGTATGACCTTTCTGTTACAGGGTCGCCCAGGCAATATTATGAGAGTGAAGTATTGGAAAGAGGCTGTTCCATTGTTGCACAATTTAGAAATCCTACCTGCACGCCGCTACTTACCAGAAGGTGAGTGGGTTTCTCAGGAACCCTGGAAATCACCGGGGAGATGGGTTGGAGGCTCAGCTGGCCTTGAACATGACAAAAGCTGTGCTGCAGGATGGGCCCGGGAATGAAACGGCACCTGCTGCTGCTGCCTCACCTGGCAACAGGAAGCTGCGTGACCATCAGTGCTGCCTGGGAGCCACGTGCAGGCTGCAGTCAGCCTTACAAACTGTCAGAACCTGCCGCCGTGGCCGGCACTGAACCAGCAGAAGTGAGGGCTTTGTGCAGAGGCTCTTCATCCTTGGGTGTATTTCTGAGTTGAAATCTCAGGCTGTGGTGGACTCAGGTTGAGTGGACTCTGGGAGCCTGGGTGTTTCCCTGTGTCTTAGCTACAAGGAAGTTTGGAGTTTGAATTCTGACTCCACAGGGGAGACGTGACTCAGAACACAGGGATTCCTTCAAATACACAAAAGCTATTAAAAGATGAAAGATGTGGGGTCTGTGTTGTGGCACAGCACTTGCAATGGTGGCATTCTGTGTGAGTGCTGGTTCGAGTCCTGGGTGTTCCACTTTCAATCCAGGTCACTGCTAACGCTCCTGCACCCATGTGGGAAACCCAGATGGAGTTCCAGGCTTCTGGTTTTGATCTGGCCCAGCCCTGGCTATTGTGACCATTTGGGGAGTGAACCAGCAGATGGAAGACATCTCTCTCTCTCCCCACTCCCTCTCCCTCTCCCTCCCTCCTCCTCCTCCCTCCCTCCCTCCCTCTCCTCCCTCCATCTACATCTTTCTTTCAATCATTTTTTTTAAAAAAAGAATAAATGATGAAAAATGTCCATGAGTATGACAGATGTCCATTACTCCTGCGTTTGTCCCCTCTCATCACCAAAATCTGATCTCAGGGAAGGACTACCAGGGACATGCAACTGTAGAGAATTATTCTTAGAAGGTTTCTTAACTTTGAAGACAACAAAAGGACTTGCTGAGAGTTTTGTAAGGATAATTATAGAGAGATTTTTTGTCATGGCTCACCCAATGAGTGGCCAAGGATGTGCTGTGGATTCTGAAGTTCCCAGTTTCCCTTCTCCAAGTGACCCGATTGTGGCTAGAAGGGTTTTTGATATAGTCCAGCCTGGATGGCCCTTTGCATGCCCTTGCTACTCTCTGGTCTTACTTCTGGCTTTCCATTTCTCCACAGCTTTTCTCTCTTAGAAGGGCTGGAGGGTAAGTGTGGAAGGCTCTACCAGATAGGTCAGAGCAATGCTCAGGAATCAAGGTATTTAGAAAATGAGAGGAATATTCATTTGCCAAGTGCAAGAGAATCAGACTTCAGAAATACTGGCTGGCCCATTAAAAACATAACAAATATTAAAAGGAAAAACCTCAAAATTCTCAGTTACAGAAATTCATTCATCTACTCATGGATGAAAGCAGTAACCTGTTCATATGATTTTTATATTCACAGAGGTCATGGATTTAGACAGCAGCATAGCTGAAGTTGAGAATAAAATTATTTTGTTTAGAGAATTACAGGTTCACTGAAACTATTCAAATTTTGTTATTGTGGGGACTACAGGTATAAAAGATGATCATGGTGGTTTGTAGAATTTATTTATTTATTTCATTTTATTTAATTGAAAGGCAGAGGAAGAAGGAGAGAGAAACAGAGACAGACATACAGAGATCTCCCATCTGCTGGTTCAAGCCTTCTGATTTGGGATATCCCTAGTGGTATCTTAACTGCTACACCAAATGCTCATCCCAACACGGTGGTTTTATAAATTGTCTACAAATTCTCTGAAAACATGTCTTAAAAGTGGAGCCTAATTTCTCCTCACTTGACTGTGGACTCGATGCAATGAATTGCTTATCAAGGAATAGAATGTGACCAAGAGCGATGGAATGTTGAGACTGGGTCATTCTGGTTTGAGTCCTGACTGCTCTTGCAATCTGGCTCTCTGCTATGGCCTGGGAAAGCAGTAGAAGATGGCCCAACTGCTTGGGCCCCTGCACCCAAGTGAGAGACCAGGAAGAAGCTCCCAGCTCCTGGCTTCAGATTGGCCTGGCTCTGCTCCTGTGTTGTGGCCATCTGGGTTGTGAACCAGTGATGGAAGACCTTTTTCTCTCGGCCTCTCCCTCTCTCTGTTTATAACTCTACCTCTCACATAAATAAATAAAATCTTAAAAGGCACTGTGGCTTCTACCTTCTTTCTCTTGGGGAGGGTGGTTGCCTCTGATAGGGTTGCGCAAGTAGTCTTATGGGAAGACGCAGATGGTGAGAAACTCGGACTTCACACCAATGACCAGCACTGACTATTCAGGCACGTGAGTGGCACCCAGTTAAATATTCAGATGACTGCAGCCCTGGACAGGAAGTTTAATGGCAATTTCACGAGGCACTGATTCAGAACCACCTGCTGAAGCTGCTCCTAGATTTCTGACCCTAAGAGACTGAGAAAATAAACGTGGGGCCAGTATTATGGCCTAATGGGTTGAGCTGCTGCATGGGGAGCTGGTTTCCCATATAGGATGCTGGTTCAAGTCCTGGCTGCTCCACTTCTGATCCAACTTCCTTCTAATGTACCTGTGAAAGCAGGGGAAGGTGGTCCAAGTGCTTGGGCTCCTGCATCCACGTGGGAGACCTGGAAGAAGCTCCTGGCTCCTGGCTTCTCTTTCTCTCTGTAACTCTGCCTTTAAAAAAGAAAGAAAAAAAGAAAAATGTGTATTGGTAAGCTCTTAATTTTTAAGATTTTTTTTCTTTTACACATTTGAAAAGCTGGGGCAGGGGAGAGAAGAGAGAAAAAGACACACACCACACACACACACACACAGATCTTTTATTTACTGGTTCACTCCTCAAATGCCCCTAATGCCAGGGCTGGGCCAGGTTGTATCCAGGAGCCTGGGACTGAATCCAGGTCTCCTATGTCAGTGGCAGGGACCAAGCTACCTGAGGATGTGCGTTACCAGAAAGCTGGAATGGAGGGTGGGGCCAGGACTTGAACCCAAGCACTCTGATATGGGATACAGTAGCTTCTTAATTGCTTCCAAATGCCCACCCCAACTTTTTAAGTTTTGGGTAATTTGCTATGTAACAATAGATAACCAATACTTCTACTACGAGCTTGTTTGTTTTGGTTTATTACAGGGTGCAAAGTATTGATTGTGTTATGTAAAATGCTCAGACATATTGGAAATAGGGCAGAGGGTCAGCATCTGGCTTAGTGGCAATGCCAGTCTCCGTTTACAAGGATCTGCTTTGGGGTAGAAGGGCCCGATGAGGCGCTGGTAACAGACTCATTCTTTGTGTGGCTGGAGTAGCATATTACAGAATGGTGGGAGCAACAGGCTGGGGACAGAGTCCTGGACTCCAGGACTCCAGGACTCTGGAGGGCAGGGACCATGATCGCTTTGTTGACTCCTGTCCTTGTGTATGCCATCACGGAACACAATGCCTGGCACCCAGCAGGAACTCAATAGATGTTTACTAAATGAATGAGTTCTTGGGAACCAGGTGATAATACCACCAAGATACTGCCAAAAGCCCAGCTAAGTACTTACAGAGGCTCATGCACTATTTCTACAAGCTGTGCTTTTTACCAAGTAGCATTCCTCAGTAATGTTAAAGTATAAACTGAATACAAATCCTGTCCTTTTGGACAGCATAATGACACATGTGTAACACCATCAAACATCCGCTAGTGAACGGTAGACCAGGACTACCTCTTGCCCAGTATCAGCTGGGTTGGTGAGGGCTTCTGGCAGAACAGTAGAGCTTTAGCTTCCAACAGTCACTGCCATTGTGCTTTCCATGTGTTACAGTAATGACATTCGATCACTCAGTTACTGGAATTGAAGACAATCTTTACTAACTGCTCAGGAGGAATTCACACTGTACCATCAAACTCATGAAAGGCATGAAGGTTTGAGTTGAATATCTGCCTCTGCTGGATTCATACAAGAATCTCATGCCTACGAGTTATACACTGAGCATGGAATTCCTTACTTACAAATTAGAAATGCCTGTGATTTGTAAATATATCCATTTTTGATCTCTGACCCAAAACGTGCTTACTAGAGTACACAGCACAGGGTGGGTAATAGAAGATGAATGAATGAATTGAATGAGTAAATGAAAACAATGCAGATATTTTGTGCTAGCAGCCCATTTACTCTCCCTGACCCTTATAGGTAACAGAAAACTGACCTGGCAGCATGATAAAGCTGTGTGGTACAGACATAAAGATGGATGCCTACTGCCTCTGTTGGAGCCAACTTACCCATCACATGCCCAGTGTCCATGGACTGAACATTTCAAAGCCTAAAAAAAGTTTGAGAACTGAAATTTGTAATTTATTTTTCCCCCCAGAGAGATTTTATTTAGGGTATACAAACTTTATGCATTTCATAAATACAACTTTAGGAACATAGTGATTCTTCACATCCTACTCACCCTCTTACCCTTCTTTCTCCTCCCTCTCCTATTCCCATTATTTTTTTTTTACTAAAATCTATTTTCAATTAGCTTTATACACGTATGATTAACTCTGTAGTAAATAAAGAGTTCAAAAATTGTATAAAAAAACTTTAACAGTTGAGACAAGGGCTTTTCAGTCATCGTGTTTCAAAATGTCAATTTCACTTCCATAAATTACCTTTTAGGTGCTCTGTTAGTTACCACTGATCAGGGAGAACATATAGTATTTGCCCTTTTGGGACTGGCTTATTTCACTAAATATAGTGTTTTCCAGTTTCATCCATTTTGTTACAAATAAGGATTTCATTTTTCTTTTTTTTTAACCACTCTGTAGTATTCCATGGTGTATATATATCCCATAATTTCTTTATCCAGTCTTCAGCTGACAGATACTTGGATTGATTCCATATCTTAACTATTGTGAATTGAGCTGCAATAAACATGGGGGTACAGATACCTCTTTCATATGCTGATTTCATTTCCCTTGGGTAAACTCCCAGGAGTGGGATGCTGGGTCATATGGTAGGTCTATATCCAGATTTCTGAGGTATCACCACACGGTCTTAAATGGTGGCTGCACAGTTTACATTCCCACCAACAATGGATTAGGGTACCTTTTCCCCCACATCCTTGCCAGCACCTGTTGCTTGTTGATTTCTGTATGAAAGCCATTCTATCTGGGGTGAGGTGAAACCTCATTGTGGTTTTGATCTGCATTTCTCTGATGGCTAGCAATCCTGAGCATTTTTTCATGTATCTGTTGGCATTTGAATTTCCTCTTTTGAAAAATGTCTGTTTAAGTCCTTTGCCCATTTCTTTTTTTTTCTTTCTTTTTTCTTTTTTTTTTTTTGACAGGCAGAGTGGATAGTGAGAGAGAGAGAGACAGAGAGAAAAGTCTTCTTTTTTGCCGTTGGTTCACCCTCCAATGGCAGCCGCGGCCGGCGCACCGCGCTGATCCGAAGCCAGCAGCCAGGTGCTTCTCCTGGTCTCCCATGTGGGTGCAGGGCCCAAGCACTTGGGCCATTCTCCACTGCACTCCCGGGCCATAGCAGAGAGCTGGCCTGGAAGAGGGGCAACCGGGATAGAATCCGGCGCCCCAACCGGGACTAGAACCCGGTGTGCCGGCGCCGCAAGGCGGAGGATTAGCCTGTTAAGCCACGGCGCCGGCCTTGCCCATTTCTTAACCAGATTGTTTTGTTGCTGTGAATTTCTTGATCTCATTATATATTCTGAATATTAATCCTTTATCAGTTGTATAGTTTTCAACTATTTTCTCCCATTCTGTTGGTGGTCTCTTCACCTTGCTGATTCTTTCTTTTGCAGTGCAGAAGCTTCTCAAATTGATGTAATCCCATCTGTCTATTTTGGCTTTGATTGCCTGTGCCTCTGGGGTGTTTTCCAGGAACTCTTTGTCCATGCCAATGTCTTATAGGGTTTCCCCAATGTTCTCTAATAATTTGATGGTGTTGTGCTGTAGATTTAGGTCTTTAGTCCATTTTGAGTGGATTTTGGTGAAAGTCAGGTAAAGGTCTTGCTTTATGCTTTATGCACGTGGAAATCCAATTTTCCCAGCACCATTTGTTGAAGAGACTGCCCTTGCTCCAGGGGTAGATTTTAGCTTCTTTGTCGAAGATTAGTTGGCTGTATATGTTTGGATTGATTTTGGGTATTTCTATTTTGTTCTGTTGGTTTCTCCATCTGTTTTTGTACCAGTACCAGGCTGTTTTGCCTATAACTGCCCTGAGATATGTTTTGAAATCTCGTATTGTGATGCCTCCAGCTTTGTTTTTGCTGTATAAGATTGCTTTAGCTATTTGGGGTCTCCATGTGAATTTCAGCATTGTTTTTTCTATATCTGAGAAGAATGTCCTTGGTATTTTGATTGGTATCACATTGAATCTGTAAATTGCTTTCAGTAGTATGGATATTTCAATGATAGTGATTCTTCCAATCCATGAACATGGAAGATTTTTCCATTTTTTGTGTCTTTTTCTATTTCTTTATTTAATGTTTTGTAGTTCTCATCATTGAGATCTTTGATGTCCATGGTTAAATTTATTCCAAGATATTTGATTTTTTTGCAGCTATTATGAATGGGATTGATCTTAGAAGTTCTTTCTTAGACATGGCATTGTCTGTGTATACAAAGGCTACTGATTTTTGTGTGTTGATTTTATATCCTGCCACTTTATCAAACTCTTTTATGAGTTCCAATAGCCTCTTAGTGGAGTCTTTCAGATTCTCTATATACAGAATCATGACATCTGCAAATAAGGATAGTTTGACTTCCTCCTTCCCAATTTGTATCTATTTGATTTCTTTTTCTTGCCTAATGGTTCTGGCTAGAACTTCGAGGACTATGTTGAATAGCAATGGTGAGAGTGGGCATCCTTGTCTGGTTCTGGATCTTATTGGGAATGCTTCCAATTTTTCCCCTTTCAATAGGATGCTGGCTTTGGGTTTGCCATAGATTTCCTTGATTGTGTTGAGGAATATTCTTTCTATACCTAATTTGCTTAATGTTTTCATCATGAAAGGGTGTTGTATTTTATCAAATGCTTTCTATGCATTTATTGAGATAATCATATGGTTTTTGCTCTTCAATTTATTAATGTGATGTATCACATTGATTGATTTGCATATGTTGAACCATCCCTGCATACCAAGGATTAATCCCACTTGGTCTGAGTGACTGATCTTTCTGATATGTTGTTGGATTCTATTGGCTAGTATTTTGTTGAGATTTTTTTGCAACTATGTTCATGGGAGAAATTGTAGTTCTCTTTCTCTGTTGTATCTTTTTCAGGTTTAGAAATTAAGGAAGGAGTTTAGGAGGATTTACTGCCTTTTTCTTTATTGATAGGCATTCATTTTATTTCCAATATCCTAATGTTTCAGATGAAGCTAAAGTGAGTAGTTTGTCTAGCTACTGAGGGACAATACCTAGATAAGACTTTGCAGGGTAAATAGTTCTATGAATTTGTAATGTTGATAACTATTATAAAATTGCCCTCCATAAGAGTTTATTTACTTAAACTTCTACCAGATCTGTATGAAATTGCCTGTGTCCCTTCAATCTTACTAACAGAGGGTGTTATCAAATTTTTGTACTTCTACTAGTCCAATAGATGGACCCTTTATGTTTGAGGAATTCATAGCCTTGTCTTGGGGAAAATACTACTATATATGATATATATAATATAATATAATATAATATATATTTATATTTGATATATAAATATATATTTGGCTAGATACAAAATGAACCTGAGTAAGACTTACAAAAATATAAATATTTATCTTTTGTTAACAAGTAAATTTTTCTATATGTCTCATTGTCTCAAGAAGAATCTAATGTTGTCTATAAGGAAATCTATCATAATATAGGATAAAAACATAAAATTGGGTAAAGAGGAAAAGTATAAGTGGAATTCTTTTTTTAAAAAAGATTTATTTATTTATTTAAAAGTCAGAGTTACACAGAGAGAGAAGAGGCAGAGAGAGGTAGAGGGAGAGAAGTCTTCCATCTGCTGGTTCACTTTCTAATTGGCCACAATGGCCGGAACTGTGCCGATCCAAAGCCAGGAGCTAGGAGCTTCTTCCGGGTCTTCCATGTGCGTGCAGGGGCCCAAGGACTTGGGCCATCTTCTACTGCTTTCCCAGGCCATAGCATAGAGCTAGATGGGAAGTGGAGCAGCCGGGTCTTGAACCGGCGCCCATATGGGATGCCAGCACTTCAGGCCAGGGCGTTAACCCACTGCCCCTCAGCGCCGGCCCTAAGAAATGGAATTCTGACAAAAATTGGGTTACTACATAAACGCCTATCTCATGAGGTTCTATACAGTTTCTTGAAGGGGTTTTATGAATGTGATTGGCTTCTCCAGCAGCCAACATGGAGGAAGATAAGTGGTTAAATGAAAGAGTCACAGGACTGGCCGGCGCCGTGGCTCACTAGGCTAATTCTCTGCCTGCGGCACTGGCACCCCAGGGTTCTAGTCCCGGTTGGGGTGCCGGATTCTGTCCCGGTTGCTCCTCTTCCAGTCCAGCTCTCTGCTGGCCCGGGAAGGCAGTGGAGGGTGGCCCAGGTCCTTGGGCCCTGCATCCGCATGGGAGACCAGGAGAAAGCACCTGGCTCCTGGTTTCGGATCGGTGTAGCACGCCAGCCATATCAGCCATTTGGGGGGTGAACCAACGGAAGGAAGACCTTTCTCTCTGTTTCTCTCTCTCTCACTGTCTAACTCTGCCTGTCAAAAAAAAAAAAAAAAAAAGAGTCACAGGAAAGATGATATTATTTCCAGTTGTTGCAATCAAGTAAGGATTCAACTCTCATTTATCACTTCCTTGATTAATTTATGTACTTGGCTATTTCTTTGCTTCCATAGATCTCTATGCACATTTCAGTTCTAAAACTTATTATGGGGACTGGCACTGTGGCTAAACCTCTGCCTGTAGTGCCAGCATCCCATATGGGCGCCATTTGTGTCCCAGTTGCTCCTCTTCTGATCCAGCTCTCTGCTAATGGCCTGGAGAAGCAGAAGATGGTCCAAATGTTTGGGTCCCTGCACTCACATGGAAGACCCTGAAGAAGCTCCTGGTTCCTGGCTTCAGATTGGCCCAGCTTCGACTGTTGTGGCCATTTGGGGAGTGAACCAGTGGTTGGAAAACCTTTTTCTCTATCTCTCCCTCTCTGTCTGTAACTCTACCTCTCAAATAAATAAGTAAAAATCTTAAAAAAATACTTGTTATGTTGAATTGAATGTACAGCTTACTAACTCAACAAATGACTTTGGAATCATATGCCCGAATTCATATTTCAGTTGTGTCTTTCATGGACTGCTGATTTTATCATTTTAGATATCTATAATATATATTACATATATAATATATATATACATATATAGAATTTACTTGAAAGACAGACACAAAAGAGAGAGATCCTGTCTGCCGATTCACTCCCCAAATGACTGTGATGATTGGTGCTGAGCTGAGGTCGACACCAGGAGCTGGGAAACTCAATCCAGGTTGTCAATGTGGGCTGCGGGAACACAATTGTTTGAGGTGTCACTGCTTCCTACAAGAGCCTGCAATAGCAGGAAGCTGGACTCAAGAGCCAGGGGCAGGTATCAAACTCAGGCACTCCAACACGAGGCGCTGGTGTCTTAACTGGCATCTTAACCATTAGGCCAAATGCTTGCCCTGACCTTAGGCATTTTACACAACTCAGGTGTATGTAACATGGTTAGAATTTCATCTACGTAACTCTCTAAGTTCCTGTTTTCTCAATCATAAAATGATATACTAGTAGTACCTTCTTTAAATAGGTTGAAATGAGGATTAAATGAGATTATATGGGTAACACACTTGATATGCTGCCAATTAACATGGTGATAGTTAAGTAACAGGTACTAGTGTTTCATGTCTATCACCCTAATAAGCTACCAGACTATCTTCTCTCTAGAGTCTTGTCAGAGAATACAGCCTTTAATAAGCACATGATACTTCCTGAATTGCTAATTGTGGATTAATCTGAAAGAAGGACTGAAATCTGGTGGCCAGCATTGTGGCACAGCAGGTTAAGCTGCCACCTACTATGCCTGTATGCACTATGAGTGCTGATTCGAGTCCTGGCTGTTCCACTTCTCACCCAGTTCCCTGCAAACGTACCTGGGAAAGCCGTGGAAGATGGGCCCCCCTGCTACCCATGTAGACTTGGGTGGAATTTTTGGCTCCTGACTTCAGCCTGGCTCAATGCTGTCCATTATGACCACTTGGGGAGAGAACTAGTAAATGGAAGGTCTCTCTCTCTCTCTCTCTCTCTCTCTCTTTCTGTCTCTCTCTTTCTGTCTGTGACTCTGCCTTTCATGTAAATAAATAATTAAGAAATGCTGAAATCTAAAATTAAGGAAATAGAAAAAAATTCACAGGACCTACATTTCTATTCAGGATTCATACCTTGATATTGGTATCTCCACAAGTGGGGCCAGATGACCACCTTCCCTCTATCAAGGGGGTGAATCAGAAACCTCTAAGTGCCAGTTTGCTTTCAGGTACAGATTTAGAAGGAAAGTCTTAGAAATCAGGGAACCTGGCTGGCGCCGTGGCTCACTAGGCTAATCCTCCGCCTGCGGCGCTGGAACACCAGGTTCTAGTCCCAGTTGGGACGCCGGATTCTGTTCCAGTTGCTCCTCTTCCTGTCCAGCTCTCTGCTGTGGCCCGGGATAGCAGTGGAGGATGGCCCAGGTCCTTGGGCCCTGCACCCGCATAGGAGACCGGGAGAAGCACCTGGCTCCTGACTTCGGATCAGTACAGTGCACTGGCCACAGTGGCCATTGGGGGGTGAACCAACGGAAAAAGAAGACCTTTCTCTCTCTCTCTCTCTCTCTCTCCCTCTCTCTCACTGTCCACTCTGCCTGTCCAAAAAAAAAAAAAAAAAAAAAAAAAAAGAAATCAGGGAACCTGTGAACCTGTTTTATGAGATATTATCAAGCCCGGGTATATTAGTTTGTCTCGCATGCACAGTCGTAAGTACCTCTGGTGTCTGAGTATTATCCACTATGAGCCCACAGAAACTAAGGAGTGCACAGCTTATCAGCCAGCCAGTTTCTCAGTTTCTATTTAATAAGTGATTTTCCAAACCCCTAAGATGAAAGAGCCTCTTAAGATTTTTTCTCTACCAAATGTTATGGAACCTTCATGAATCAGTCAGTATGAGCTGGGTTGTGCTGCAGTAACTATCTCAAAATCTTAGTGATTTAACTGATATTTCTTTCTTGCCCATGTTGCATGTCCAGGGGATGCCGGATGGCTCCTCCTCTTTGTATCCACTCAGGGATCCAGGCTGAGTTGTGTTCCCATGATAACCCTCGCAGGGATGGCAAAGAGAGCAAATGGCCTATGGGGTCTTAATTCTTCTGCCCAGGAGCGACACTCATTGCTGCCGGCGTATTTCATTTGCTGAAGAAAGTCAGATGGGTCATATCAAATGGCCATGGAATTGCAGTCTAACTATGTAACTAAAAGAGGGAGGAATGGAACATTGAGGAGCAACACCGACAGCCATTACAGAACACACACTAAATGTCAGACATTCTTCCAAGTACACTGTCTCCTTTCCTCCAGAGAAACCCTGAGAGGCATGAAGACAGACTTTCCTTGCCCATTAAAACCATTTTGTCCTTTCTCAAAAAAATTAGTACCATTCACATGCCCTTCCAGTTAGATACCATATTTCCTAGCTCCCTCTGATGCTTGTAAATATGTTAGGATCGGTATGTGAGTGTCTACGAAGAGTACAACTTACAGATCATCTCCTTAATAGAACACCCCTCTGCCCTGAGCCAGAGCTCTGTTTTCACTCTGTGATCTGAAATTCCATGACCCAACTTTGCCAAAGCAGATGAGGGTCACCGCTGAGGGCGAGGTGGAGTAACAAGGCGGAGCTCAGGTGGATCTGTGCAAGAACGAGTGTTGCAGAAGCAGTCCAGTCAGGGACCACACACTGGGGACTGCTGCAGGAGAAAAAGAAACGTAGATGATGTCTGTAGCAGCTGTGGTTTCGGGACACTATTTGTCTAGTTGTAGGTAGGGGTTTTTGTTGTCCGCATTTTACAAATGATAAGCCAAGAAACAGTGATGTAACTTGCTCAAGAGCAGACAGCTTATTAACAAGCAGCACCCTGTCTTACACTTAGGCAACTTGGTCCCAGAGCCCACACTTCTAATTATTACACAGTCTTTAGTGACCCCAGAAGCAAACACGGGCCATTTGGGCAACAGATGTGGTGAAAGCATTTTCAATTCTTAGGTCTTTATTACCTTTCCGTTCTGTGATCTCTTCACGTCTAGCTGGAATGGACATAAGAACTGCAGAGTTCCTTTCACCACGTTACCTTGCTCTTCCTTTCTGGAGAGAGGTTTAGATTAACCCTTCAAACTAGTAATCCCCTTGCCTCTTCCTTTTTTCTCTTTGCCTCACTTTTCTGTTGCTTGCAGATCTTCGAGAGCCCAAGATGATTGTCCCTTCCTCTGTGCTCTGCTCCAGCCCAATTGATCCTGAAGAAGTTTCCCAGAACAAAATGTTTTCACGTCACATATATCCTTTAAGGCTCACTGAGGAGTACTGGGGTTCCGAGCACTGGCCTACGGCTGACCTTCTGACCCAGCAATGAGAGGAAGTTTATGAATATTGCCTGGGGTTGACCACTACATTGAACTTCCCAAGGAAAGGTAACGGAAAGACTTTTGTATCTATTAGGGTTGCCAAAAGTTGGTATAAGAATATAGATTTTCTTGTCTTGTTGAATCTGTTGAAGCTCAGTCAACAAAAACGTGGACAATATAGTGAGTAGACGTTTTGTACAAAAAGACAAACTGCCTAAAAGGGAGGCACCGTGAAGCCACTATTATTACCTCTTTGAAAATTCTACCATGACCACAGTATGCCTTTTTATTAGCTTTATACACACTGGCTGATTTTCAGAATATTCTATAATTGGTATTTTCTCCTTCAGCACCCTGAGAAAATAGCCCCATATTTATGATGGCTTCATAAATATCTATGGAGAAAATCACACTGCCTAAGATGTTTCTTGAGGAATAAGCATGCTCACATTTCTGCACCAACAGAAATACTACGATCTGGAGGGATGATTTGTCATAGTGCTTAAGATACCACTTGGAACACCTGTGTTCCATATCAGACTGCCTGGGATCAAATCCTGGCTCCTCTCCTGATTCCAACTTCTTGCTAATTCATACCCTGGGAGACAGCAGGCGATGATTCAAGTAGTTGGGTCTCTGACACTCTTGAGGGAGACTGGAATTAAGTTCTGGCTCCTGTGCATTTGAGGAGTGGAGCAGTGGCTGGGAGCTCTGTCTGTATGTCTCTCCTTGTCAAATAAACAAAACAAATAAATAAAAAAGAAATACTATTATGTTTCTGGAAGGCAACAGTTCATGTACAAAAATGATGGCTAAGATTAATATCTAAGCTGTTAGGGATTTCCCATTCAAGCCTGTATTCCAGAAGAAATAACAACTACAATATCTTTCCTGAAATGGTATTAAATGGTATCAGTGGTGGGGGAGGAAGTGTGGGGGATGTCTAATAGGAACTGGCTTGTTTTTTCTCTTCTAACAGTCAGACTATGGGTTCGTCCTTCACTCGGTGAAAATGTACTGTGTTGGTTATTAACTTTTAAAAAGTATTTATTTATTTATTTATTTGAAAGAGTTACACAGAGAGAGGAGAGGCAGAGAGAGAGAGAGAGAAAGAGAGGCCTTCCATCCACTGGTCCACTCCCCAGTTGGCCGCAACGGTCGGAGCTACGCCGATCCGAAGCCAGGAGCCAGGAGCCAGGAGCCAGGAGCCAGGAGCCAGGAGCCAGGAGCCAGGAGCCAGGAGCTTTTTCTGGGTCCCCCATGCAGGCTCAGGGGCTCAAGCACTTGGGCCATCTTCCACTGCTTTCACAGGCCATAGCAGAGAGCTGGATCAGAAGAGGAGCAGCAAGGACTAGGACCGGCGCCCAAATGGGATGCCAGCGCTTCAGGCCAGGGCATTAACCCGCTGCGCCACAGCCCAGGCCTCGGATATTAACTTTTTCTCCCTAAGCTCCACACCCACCTTCTGCTTTGTGATGCTGGAACTGGGGTTTTTGAAAACCCATTTCTGCCCAGCAAGCTGATTGCAGTTAGGCTTTGCCAATAGGGGGCATTAGAGGGTGACTGCAAGGTTGTAGGAGAAGGAGGGGAAAAAAAAAGTCAAGAACCAAGAAGCAGAGAGACACAGGAAGCACACTTTTCTATGTCCCTGTGTCTTTTTTATAAACTCTTCATGATTCAATGAGGGGTTCTACCCTAGCAGCCTAATCCAGTCCAATGGCTTTCCAGAGGCTCCACCTACAGACATCAGAATTGTGTCAAACTTCCACCCTTAATCCAACAACTATTAGCATTAATCCACTAGCATTAACATCAGACTTTGAGATTTTAACTGTCTGCATGAGTGTGGGGAGTCAAATTTTCTTCAAGCTATAACAGGTTCTAGATTAGCTGCCTGTTCCTATGAATGTCACCCGGGCAGTGCTTCCTCACTCTGCCCAGAGAAGTTCCTTATGGCAGCTGCTGAATCCAGTTTGCAGTTTCTCCAGCACTTCTAGAACCTTCAGTACTCCCAGCACCAGGGATACCAGCACCAGGTTACAGGAGTCTCCTCCTTGTCTGGTTTCAGCTCCTGGAACGTTCCCCTGAGCTCAGGGACAGCAGCAGCCTCTGAGCAGTGCCCCTTCCTCAGAAGTCCAGGGTTGGAATAAGCACATTTTGCTACTAAATTTTACTATTTCCAACCTCTTCTCTTTGTTCCCCCAGCACTAGGGACAATAATTGCTTTCTCCGTGATACTTTGAATTTTGCTTTATCCTTGGATTTACCCAATTAACTAGCCTTTATGTTAATATTTTCTCTCTTTAGATAACCAGTGCCATTTCTGTCTTCTGGGTGGACCCTGACATATCTATGTTTCATATTCTTGTGTCAGAAGTGACTTCCTAGCACTGATATGATTTCAGATTAGCATATAAAGATCAAATTTAGGTCTGAGAAGTAATTCTGGTGATCTTACAAGATCCAGTCACATGCTGGCAAAGAGAAGTTTGGATGATAACCAGAACTACAAAATCTTTTGAGAGTGCTATAAGGGTTACAATGTTCAGGACTGAGCATACTGGGAAAAGGCATAAAACAACTTCATACAGTGTATTTTGGATGCTGTCTCTTCTCTAATAGTCTCCCCAGACTCACAGTTCACTGACGTTAGCAAGATGGATGATTCTGAAAATTGATGCTTTCGCAAACTCTAAATGTAAATGCTGTAGGAATGTAAGGGACAACCATTTTCAGTAGTTAGAGAGGAACATCATCGAGAAAGAGACTTTTTCATATAAAGATTCTATTTTGGACAATAAGTTGTATTTATGGCCCTTACCTAACTAGCAAGTGGAAGAGCTGGGAATTGAGTTCAGTCAAATCCTTCGTGTCTCTCATCAGCGCACTTTGTCCCAGAATCTCCCAAGCAAGTTAATGTTGGACTTCACAGCCGAGGAAGCACCAGTGGTTACAAGGGATGCGTTGTCCATGTATTAGCCTACACTTCTCAGAAGACTTGGCAGAAACCAAAGCTTTCTCAGGCCAGCATTTCCTGGTACAATATACAAGTAACTTTAGAAGACATACTAATTCACAGAAAGCAAAACTCAGACCAACTGTGTTGTAGAAAACGAGACTTACTGGCTCCTGAAGTTGGCAGTCCACAGGGTGAGTAAGTTTCCCTGCAGGCTGGTCTAGTTCAGTGACATCTGCAAGGAGCTACTTTTTCTATTTTTCTCATTTCTCTTTCATTCTACTGTCCAGTTCCAGTTTGATTCCATGACTGATTTCCTTTGTGGTTGTACAGTGGCTGCCAGCAGTCATCAAGTGACATGTTTCAATTTTTTTTCCAAATAGAAGTTTCCTCTTTCTCCATCAGTGAACGGAAGCCTTGTCACAGTGAATACATGCTATGTATTGATGAATTTAGGGTAGGATTACTCACTATTCTTTGTCATGTTGAGGTTGATATAAGGGTGGGGTGGGACTATTCTGACTGGCATTCTGTTCAGGACTCTTCTGAGACTGGGGTGAGATTTTTGGATCCTGCAGTCCATAAAACATACCAGAAAGAGGTAGGCACTTTCAGAAAGGGGAAAGTGGGTACTAGATAAGTTACCAGTGACTGTCCTTTGGTGTTCCAGCATCATTTAAACCCCTCCTTCCACCCACACTCTCGGAAACATCTGTATTTCCCCAATGGAGATAATTCAAACATTTAGTGTTAGCTCCAAGATCTGATTCTTGGCATGATGTAGTGTCCTCTTTCTCATGTTTGAGCACTACTCCTCATAGTTTAGAGAATTATGACTATAGTATATAGTTCACTTATAGCAGAATTCATGTAAAATGATAAAGAAGGAACATGAAACAATTTAAAATTTTCTATTTTTTAAAGATTTATTTATTTATTTGAAAGTCAGAGTTACACAGAGAGAGGAGAGGCAGAGAGAGAGAGAGAGGTCTTCCATCCAATGGTTCACTTCCCAGATGGCCGCAATGGCCAGAGCTGTGCTGATCTGAAGCCAGGAACCAGGAGCCTCTTCTGGGTCTCCCACTTGGGTGCAGGTGCCCAAGGACTTGGGCCATCCTCCACTGCTATCCCGGGCCAGAGCACAGAGCTGGACAGGAAGTGGAGCAGCTGGGTCTTGAACCAGCGCCCATATGGGATGCCAGCATTTCAGGACAGGGAGTTAACCCACTGCGCTACTGCGCCGGCCCCTAAAATTTTCTATTTGGAAATAAGAAGAATGGGAGACAACACACAATGATCATTAATTCAGGAAAATGTCATTTCTGCTGAATAGAAATAGTGAGGACTCTATTCCAGTAGTGAGTTCTTTGGGTGGTTGTGTTGGCTGCCCAAGGTCTTCTCCTTGGGAAGCCACCCTTTGCCCACTATTTTCTTTGGCTCCTTCTGAGAGTCAGTGTGTGGGTTCTAATATTGGCTTCAGTAATTCTTAGTTATATGACATGGAGCAAATTTCTTAAATTCTTTGTGCTGCATTCTACTCCAATGTAAAATGGAGATAATAATGATAATTACTTGTTAAAAGTAGTCATGAAGTAGAATAAAAGTAGAACGAAGGCACGCAAAAGGCTCAGAACATCGCTTCACATGGGTCAGGTGCTCAGGAAAAGTGAAGTATCACTATCTGAGAGGTGCATCGGAGAGGGTTATGTCACTTGGGATTTCTTTCGTAAGATAGCTTCCCTCAGTATTTAACAGACTTCTGGCCTAATTGTTTCTGGAAAGTTCCACAGTCAGTAGCTGGCTGGTTGTAGTTGGAGATCAGAATCATAGTCCTTGAGTTTGGGAAGCAGATTTTTTTGAGTATCAAAAAAACTTGTGGAAGAGGCCACAGTTCTTTTTTTAAAAAGACTTTATTTAATAAATTTAAATTTCATAGGTACAGCTTTTGGAATATAGTGGTTCTTCCCCCCATACCCTCCCTCCCACCCTCACTCCCATCCCATCTCCTACTCCCTCTCCCATCCCATTCTTCTTTAAGCTTCATTTTTAAATTATCTTTATATACAGAAGATAAACTCTATACTAAGTGAAGATTTCAACAGTTTCCATCCACACAGACACATAAAGTATATAAAGTACTGTTTGAAGACAAGTTTTACTATTAATTCTCATAGTACAACACATTAAAGACAGAGGTCCTACATGGGGAGCAAGTGCACAGTGACTCCTGTTGTTGATTTAACAATTGATACTCTTATTTTTGATGTCAGTGATCACCTGAGGCACTTGTCATGAGCTGTCAAGGCTATGGAAGCCTCTTGAGTCCACAAACCCCAACCTTATTTAGACAGGGCCATAAGCAAAGTGGAAGTTCTCTCCTCCCTTCAGAGAAAGGTACCTCCTTCTTTGATGGTCCCTTCTTTCCCTGGGATCTCACTCACAGAGATCTTTCCTGTAGGCCATTTTTGACACTGTGTCTTGGCTTTCCATGCCTAAAATGTTCTCATGGGCTTTTTAGCCAGATCCGAATGCCTTAAGGGCTGATTCTGAGGCCAGAGTGCTGTTGGGGAGTTTGTCATTCTGAATCTGCTGTGAAGGCCACAATTCTTTACTTGTACAGAAACAAAAAAAAATTATATTAGGCCATCTCACCAATATATATGACTAGCTAAATCTTGTTTATTTGCCTTTTAAACCAAAGCTCCCATTTGAAATAACCATTGTGAATTTATGTCCCACAGCAGATACTTACCAAACAATAATATCAAATGTCAGGCTGAGTTGGAAGGGAGGTACCCAGCCACCAGTCTCAGCCACACTGCTTATTGAGGTAGATATTTTGACTCATTCTACAATTGTGGCTCTCTATTGCCTTTGTCTTCTCTGACTAAGGTTGATGGAAACAGTAATAGACTGAAGAATGCCACATGGTAGCATGTGAACCATCAAAAAATGGTCACCTGTACAATTTCAGGTATTATACCAGGTATCATTCCCTTCCTTTGCCATGACTCCAACACCAGCTGAAGTTTGAGCAGCTCGACAGGACTTTTATAAGGGCATATTGGGAAAAATATGAAGATAGGCCCAGACATTTATAGAAAGGCTTTATTTTGTACCCATTTTCACACATCACCCAGATGAACCATGAATTCTTCTTCCTCCATTTTCATATAAAACTACATACACCGCACTGTACATGTAAAACAAATTTGGAAAGGAGCCTCAAGCTGGCCTCTGAAATTGTGTAAGCAATTATCACATTTTTGTGCGCAAATGCAGTAATTATATGTGTAATTTGGCAGCTGGGCTTGAAAATTTGGCCTTAAATGGAACATAGACAGGAAAAATAAATGTTGGAAAATGCCAATATTTTATAAAGATTTTGAATCAAATAATGGTGGAATTATTGCAAGCCATCTTAATTTTTAATTATAATGATCATTACACAATATACAATAATTTTTTTGAGAAAGAAAAGAACTATAGATCAATTGCCCATCATTTTTGTCAGGAAAAAAATGCCTAATTTCTTGGGGAAGATAATTGTATTTTTCAGAGGTTATGGTACATATTTCAAAGGCTTTTTTTCCTTAAAAAGAAAAGATAGTGATTGCCTACTAGTTCAAGTTCTATGACATGTTTTACTGTGGGAAGAATAGAACCCTTTGTACTGATTACTTTAGAGGAAAAGCAGTATTAACTCTATGCTTCTATTTGAGCTAGTAATCTTAAATTAGATAAAGCTTTCTTATAAGCATTTAAGCTTTGAAATATCAGATTATAGCCCAAATGAAGAGTAATTTAGATTTCTTTGATCTAGATTTACATTGAACTTATGCAGTAAAATTGCAGTTTTTATATTACCATAAAGATTGACTGTAATGCAAGTGCTTTTCCTTGTGGCTATGAAGGCTAGCGACTTGGACTTAATGTAAGGAGCACCTTGGAGTGGTGTTATCTTCTGTTGCAGTAGAGTAATGTGGGGTTAGTTGTGCAGGCCCTGTAGCCAGTCAGCCTGGAGTCCAGTCCCGGGCCTGCTGCTCTGTTAGGTCTTTCTGCACTTCACTTTCCTCATCTAGTAGTGGACGTGGTAACACACCCACCACGTAGGGCCTCTGTCAGCACTGAGTGACAGAATCATTGAAAGCACCTGGTGCTGTCAGGCACTGAGAAATTCTGCAGTGTGACAACCAGTTTTTAATAATCACCATTTACTTCTACTGTTGAATTCTCAGCCGTGACTAAGTGAGTAGGACAGAGTCTCCAACTCAGAAACGCAAAGCGAAGGAAAGACCAAGTTGAGTGACCCAAGTTTATGGACAGCCCATTGGAAACTCAGATTCTCTACGATGAGGTAATGTCTCCAGTAGAGTGATGGACGAAGACAGTGTGGGCAAAGCTCTCTTAGGGATTTTGTTTCAGCTCTGCAGCTCGTTGTTAGGGCCTTCTGAGCCTATACTAAACTAAGGGTTAAAAGATTAAGAAGTGTCTTTCTCAGGAACCTGTAATCTGTAGAGGGAATTAGATGAGTACCAATGACTGACCTCTGTGATGCAGTGTAGTCAGTGCTAAATGCCCGGGGGAAACGAGCAGACAGGATGCTCTGGGTATTAAAAACAAAGAGGTGAGAATACGGAGATGGTTCTCTTGCTTTTTTTTTTTCCCCCTTCTAAGATCATGCATATTCTTTTTTTTTCTTTTTTCTTTTTGACAAGCAGAGTTAGACAGTGAGAGAGAGAGACAGAGAGAAAGGTCTCCCTCCGCTGGCTACCCCCAAATGGCCGCCACGGCCGGCGCACCATGCCGATCCGAAGCCAGGAGCCAGGCGCCTCCTCCTGGTCTCCCACGCGGGCTCAGGGGCCCAAGCACTTTGGCCATCCTCCACTGCACTCCCGGGCCACAGCAGAGAGCTGGACTGGAAGAGGAGCAACCGGGACTAGAACCCGGCACCCATATGGGATGCCGGCACCACAGGCGGAGGATTAACCAAGGGAGCCACAGCACCGGCCCCCATGCATATCTTTTCCATGCATATCTTTTTAGAATAAGTAACTTCTGAGGCAGGCGTTGAAGATGATAGAGGTGCTGGCTAGGCAGATGTGATCGGGCTGGGGAGGAATTCCGGGAATTGTAGGTGAAGGAAAGAGCATGAAAAGAGAAGAGGGAGGAGTGCGCTCAGGATCACCTGGGACATCCAGCTTGATGGGGGAGTCATAGAAGAAGGCGCACAGGGAGGCCTGGCTGTGTTTGGAAAGCTTTGAATGATGTGGTCAGACAGCTGGCCTCACTGTGGTAAGCAACAGGCTGACTTAAAAGAGAAGTGTCTTCACAGCAGACTCACAGAATGGCAAACACCCAAAACAGCACTCCGGCCTCAGAGTCAACCCTTGGGGCTTCGGATCTGGCTAAAAGGTCCATGACAGTCTCACAGGCATGGAAAGCCATGACACGGTGGCAAAAAACAATCTAAATGAAAGATCCTGGTGAACAAGACCCCAGCAGAAGGAACAGGCCATCAAGGAGAGAGGCGCCTTTCTCTGAAGGGAGGAAGGAACCCCCACTGTGATACGGCCTTGACTAAACAAGTTCAGAGTCCGTGAACTCTAGGGACTTCCATAGCCTAGACAGCTCATAGCAAGAGTCTCGGGTGATTGCTGACGTCACAAATAAGAGTGCCAATTGTTAAATCAACAACGGGAGTCACTGGGTACCTGCTCCCCACGTAGGATCTCTGTCCTTAATGTGTTTTACTATGAAACTTAAAAACACTACTAGTCGAACAATCTATACCTTATGTGGTTGTGTGAGTGCAGCCTGTTGAAATCCTTGCTTAGTATATACTAAGTTGATCTTCAGTATATGAAGGTAATTGAAAATGAAACTTGATGAAGGGCGGGATGGGAGAGGGAGTGGGAGAGGGGAGGGCCACGTGAGGCAGGGAGGTTGGGGGGGGGAAGCCACAACAATACAAAGTTGCACTTTGTAAATTCACATTTATTAAATAAAAATAATAACTATATAACAAACAAAAAAAAAAAGAAAAAAAAGAACTTAATACTTTACCCTTTTAGCATTTTTTATGTTCTACTTAAAACTATTGGTTGAACTCTGTAATTAATACACAATTATTCTTAGGTGTTTAATTAATGCTATAACTAGTACTCAAATAGTATTTTACACTTTGTGTTTCTGTGTGGGTGCAAAATGTTGAAATCTTTACTTAATATATGCTAAATTGATCTTCTGTATATAAAGATAATTGAAAATTAATCTTGATGTGAATGGAAGAGGAGAGGGGGTGGGAGAGGGGAGTGTTGTGGGTGGGAGGGAAGTTATGGGGGGGGGGGAAGCTATTGTAATCCATAGGCTGTACTTTGGAAATTTATGTTCATTAAATAAAATTAAAAAAAAATTTAAAAAAAAAGAGAGAAGTGTCTTGATCAGATCTGTTTTTAGGGCAATATGTTTCCAATTTTTTTTTTAAACTTTTATTTAATGAATATAAATTTCCAATGTACAGCTTATGGATTACAATGGCTTCCCCCTCCCATAACTTCCCTCCCACCCGCAACCCTCCCCTCTCCCACTCCCTCTCCCCTTCCATTCACATCAAGATTCATTTTCAATTCTCTTTATATACAGAAGATCAATTTAGTATAAAGATTTCAACAGTTTGCACCCACATAGAAACACAAAGTGAAACATACTGTTTGAGTACTAGTTATAGCATTAAATCAAAATGTACAGCACATTAAGGACAGAGATCCCACATGAGGAGCAAGTGCACAGTGGCTCCTGTTGTTGACCCAACAAATTGACACTCTAGTTTATGGTGCCAGTAACCACCCTAGGCTGTCGTCATGAGTTGCCAAGGCTATGGAAGCCTTCCAAGTTTGCCGACTCTGATCATATTTAGACAAGGTCATAAAAGACAGAGTGAGAATAGTAACCAATGATCCTAAGAGTAGTATTTACCAGGTTTGAACGATTATACAGCATTAAGTGGGGAAGAGGACCATCAGTACACACAGGTTGGGAGTAGAGCCATTGGTGGTAGAGTAGAGGTTATGATTACAAAGGAATGAGGCCCAAGTGTGCTAGACAGGGTCTAGAACAAAGGACAGAGTCATTATTAGAGGAGCTAAGAAAGGTGTTGTCTAAGCTACAATTAAGTTTTCTGATAGAGAGGCAAATAGAATCAATAGAAAGGGCTTGATAATAATCTGGTGGGCTTTAGGCCTTGTAAGTTAAGAGGCCCAGACCTATCTATCTCTTCACATGGGGTATATCCTAAGGGAGGTGTGAACCTCCTAGGGGAAGGCACTCTGTTGACTTTCATTACTTGGCTGGCCTGGGAGGAGAGCTGGCCAGGTAAAGGCAGGTGGCATCTCTAATAAGAAATTTACAGTTCTGCCTGCAATGTTGCTGACCCTACTTGGCCATCCCCTCAGCTGCAGTGGTCACTTTGGAAGTTGAGCTGAGTGAAGGGCTTTTCAGCTTAGAGCCAATAAGATCTGTGGCTCTGACCTGGGCATCCTTCGACTCCAGGGCAGGTCCATTTCCAGTGATCCAACTCTTGGCAGAGCTGCCAGGACTCTTCACAAGCTGACTTCTGCTGAAGCCCAGGCTTACCACATTGAAAGCCACTGCAGTGGACTGGCCTGTTGGGTCTCCTTGAGGGCAGATTACTGTACAGATCAGCCATTAATAAGCCTGCCACCCATTGCTTCTGATGCCTAGCTTTCTTTTCCTCCTGGTTTGTGTTAAAGCAGACCAGAGGATGCAAGTCAAGGGAGTGCCCAAGTCCCATCTCTAATCTTCAGTGGCCTAAACTACAAGTCTATAGTCACAGGCATGTTCTGTAGTAGTTTTCTAAGGTAGACAATGCCCATGAGGAAAATTATATTCTCACTTTAAAACTTTCTTTCCCTTTGGTCTGAAAGGGAGGTTTTTTCTACTTACTGTATACCTCGCTGATGGCGAAGTGAATCTAGCTATGAGATTATTATTTAAGTTCTTATTTTGGCTATGCTATTACAGAAAAATGTTAGCCATCTCTTTTATAAGGTCTAAAGATTAAATTGTGCATCCTACAGATTCCTTCATAATAGAATTAGTTTCCTACCTTGAAGAGAATAGAGAAATGAAAGAACAAGTTAGGCTTAGAATAGAGAAATGAGGGAGCAAGTCCTAGATCGCTTGCTGACAATAGCAATATCACATGAAAACTTAGCAAACAGTTTCAACCATTAGATAACAACTTAAGAAAACATTTACCAGAAGGTCCAATGCCTTCTATAAATTTTAAGAATCATGTATTTGGAAACACCTCTTAAATATCTAACATGGTGCAGTTTGTTTAACCAGTAAACTTAAGCACAACCATATAAAATGGTTTTAGTTTCTTTCTACCAACAAGTCTAAAACATATGATACACAGATTCAGGTCACACAAATTAAAATGTATCTTTGATAGATTTTAGCAGCTTAAATTTATGGACAATCTTATCTATAAGCCAATTAAAATAAAACTCTTAATAAAATTTCCCCATGTGGACATACAATATATACACACATATAACATAGCATAATAGACCAATATAGCAATTTTAATAATAGCTTTTAAAATCTTTAACTCTTTTTGTAGATTGCCAATTGATTTGAATTGCTTTTTGTTTTTAGTAACTTCAGTTAACCATACTTTCTCTCAGTTGGTACTGTTAATACATTATTGGCTTCATCTGTTTACAGATCCATCCCAAAGTACTGAATACAATAGAAGTGGCTGGAAAAAGTCCATAGGAACCTATAGGAGGACAGCTAAACCCAGAACCAACAACGCTTTAGTTTTATGAGCAGCAAATCATATATTACTGGGGATGACAAAAGACTTTAAGTCGCCATGTTTAAAATTATAAACTCATCAACCAACAAGAGGCACTTGCTTACTTCACAGTATTTTTGAAAGCACCTGTAGGATTTTACAAGTATTTAACCCTTTAGGCCTCTGGGGCTTTCTCATTAAGATAACTATCATGTCTAGTAACACAAGATCATTAGACTTTTTAATTCTCAAACATTTGTATTAATAGCATTTTCCATTATAGAAACTTAAAGTTTGGTACCACATTACATCTTGACAGTACTTCTAATATAATCCAAATAGCCTGATTAGTTGGTGTCTCTATAAGATGAGAGACATAGGTCCTTCAATTTTTTCAGTTGGGCCCATACTGGAAAAACCGAAGTCCAAGATTTACTGGAAATTTTAGAGTCCAGATTGTTTGGAACTTTGATTTTTTGAATGCCTGTCAAGAATGCCAAGAAGGCTCAAAATCCAAAATATCTGGTTGAAATAAGATTCCTTAAAATCATGACATAACATAGACCAAATTTGATCATTGTTACAAGGTGATTATTCAAATCTTTGAAAATAAGCACATATTTAAATAACCCATAGCTCTTAATAAAAATTCAGCTGTTTTTGAACAATTAGAATGTAACAGACATCAAGAGAACATAATAGATTACTTTAACACATCGCTTTAACAGAGCATCAGAGTTTAATTCTATGTCAAAGAGAAATTGAGCTTCCTGTGATCTTTTGCTGTGAGGTTTCCTTCCTTTACCTTCTTTCATATTGATGACCATGTTTCTGTGTTTCTGTGTGTAACACATCTTTAAGCATCTTTTGCAGGGCAGGACAAGTGGCAACTTATTGTGCTTCAGAGCCTCACCTCAATATCTTGTAAAAACCCACACATCTGCATTCACCTCTCAGAGATTCTAACTCAGTGTTTTTTGGGGTGAAGCCCAAGGATTTGCATTTCTAACAGTTTTTTTTTTTTAAGATTTATTTGTTTGAAAGACAGAGTTACAGAGAGGCAAAGGCAGAAAGAGAGAGAGAGAGCGCTTCCATTCACTGGTTCACTACCCAAATGGCTGCAGCAGTCAGAGGTGGGCTGATCTGAAGCCAGGAGCCAGGAGCTTCTTCTGGGTCTCCCATGCGGGTGCACTTGGGCCATCTTCTCCTGCTTTTCCAGGCGCATTATCAGGGAGCTAGATCGGAAGTGGAACTGCTGAGACTCAAGCCAGCACCTGTACAGGATGCTGTCACTGCAGGGTGTGGCTTTAACAGCTATGCCATAGCGCTGGCCCCCCAACAGTCTTACATGCTTCATGGATGGTGTGCAGTCACAGAATGCATTTAGGAATGATCCTAGGTCAGGGCACATTGCTTTCCGGAAGTTTTTGTTAGCGTGTCCCTATTCATTTAAAACAAAGGGGTGTTCACCTTATGTTCAATTTGCAATTATAGATAAACTACCATATCAATATCTGTTATGCATGTGCTAAAACCTATACCAAGCATAATTCTAAAAGGATGAGCTAATGATGAAATTAATAATGATATGTTATTCTTATTTTAATTATTAATATTACAAAATATTTTTATTTTCACAAAAATTATTATATTTGAAGATGCATCCCTACTTTTGAAGACTGATTTGGAAATCTGTAATATAGTCACTTAAATGTGTTTCATAGAACAGTTTTTTCAGTACTTTGTTGTAATTTTTTAAAATATTTTATTTATTTATTTGAGAGGTAGAGTTACAGATAGTGAGAAGGAGAGACAGAGAGAAAGGTCTTCCATCCACTGGTTCACTCCCTAAATGGTTGCAACACCCAGAGTTGTGCTGATCTGAAGCCAGGTGGCAGGAGCTTCTTCCGGGTCTCCCACGTGACTGCAGTGGCCCAAGGACTTGGGCCATGTTTCACTGCTTTCCCAGGCCATAGCAGAGAGCCAAATCAGAAAAGGAGCAGCTGGGATTAGAACTGGTGCCCATATGGGATGCCGGCGCCGTAGGCGGAAGATTAACCTACTATGCCACAGCGCCAGCCCCTGTTGTAATGATTTTTATGACTGAAAAATATGTCTCAAAAAGACAAATCCAAATGGAAGAATTTATTTACTGGCTGCTTTAGTTAAATCCTGTTCACCAGTTATGGAAAGTCTTCTGTTAAAATCTGGCTAGATTTCCATCTTATCTGAAGTCAGTGGTTGCATTTTTCCATTGTTATCAAGATAGATTTACATCCCACTGAAATTCTTTGGAAGAGTTCTAAATTGGCTGAAAAAGGGTGGCGTTGTGACACACCCTGTTAAGCCAGCACTTGCAATGTTGACATCCCATATTGGAGTGCTGGTCTGAGATCTGACTGCTCCACTTCTGATCCAGCTTCCTGCTAATGTACCTGGGAAAGCAGGGCAGGGGGCCCAAGGGGCCCCTGACATCCATGTGGGAGACGCAGATGGAGTTCCTGGTTCCTGGCTTTGGCCTGTTCCAGACCTGGCTTTTGTGGCCATTTCATGAGTGAACTAGCCGATGGAAGACTCTCTCTTTCTCTATGTATCTCTCCTTGTCTTTCTGTCACTCTGCTTTTCAAATGAATAAACAAATAAATAATAAGTTAAAATTGTGTTTCTAAGTTTTTAGAATGTGCTGATGTGAGATTTTTTTTAAAAAGCTGATGGATGTTCTGATCGCCTTGTTTGGCACCAAAACGTATAACAATGAAAATATTTCTATCCATCTTTGCAAAACGCTGTCAGCTCTGTTGGTCACATGACTGAAACTTTGCTTTCACCTCAAAGGGAGAAATTGTGTTTATTCATGTTATTGTTAGTTTTTTAAAACAATACTTGAGATGTGGCATGCCATGGATAATCCACTTGTCATCACAGGACAGGTCGTCACATTTGGAACACTTTTCGTAAATATACATTTTCAGCGCTGTTGAGTATTTTTCTATTAGCAAATCTCTGTGTTGTGGGAAATATGTCTATGACCACCCCAATCTCCATTTACTGTATAGAGACTGCTATGTTTTAAATTTAGAAAAATTAACTAAATTGATGGCATGCTGCAGTATTTTGTGCATCCCAGTTTCATCTTTTTAGCTGCAAAACTTGGGTCAAATAGCAGGATGAATGGATGGCACATGTGATCTGTCCACAGAATCTTAGCCAAAATCTTTTTAAAATGTTGGTCAAAGGAGTCATCCTGTTAGTTACAATATTTACCATTAAAGAAGCTATTTACTTTTGAGAATATATCTTATCTAGATACTTTATTATTATTGGCTGAAAAAGTGAGATTCCTTATGTATTTTATCATGGAAATATGGTATAGCAAAAACCATATGCTGAAACTTGGTAAAAAAAACAAGAAATATTGGTATTTCCATTCAAATTATATAATAAACTTTGTAATACTGTGTAATCTGTCCTTTTCTTCATTTAAAAAAAATTAGAGATTTTTCCCATGCATCTTATGAAAATAATTTCAAATTCCACCAAAATGCTTTGGAAGAATTTTCAACGGTTAGAAAAATCCTGTATCCGCGGACAAGAGTGTCTTTTGGTCTGTACCATTTTGTTCTGCATGTGTTGTTTCTACATTCACCAAAGCAAAAAACCAGGGTTTCTGTAATAGTGCGCAGTCTTTTTTTTTAAATGTTGAAAAAAACTTTACATGTTTAGTGAAATTTTGTAAAGTAAGGGATTGAGGCCGGTGCCGCGGCTCACTAGGCTAATCCTCTGCCTAAGGTGCTGGCACCCCGGGTTCTAGTCCCGGTCGGGGCACCGGATTCTGTCCCAGTTGCCCCTCTTCCAGTCCAGCTCTCTGCTGTGGCCCGGGAGTGCAGTAGAGGATGGCCCAAGTGCTTGGGCCCTGCACCCCATGGGAGACCAGGAGATGCTCCTGGCTTCGGATCAGCGCGGTGCACTGGCTGCAGTGGCCATTGGAGGGGTGAGCCAATGGAAAAAAAAAGGAAGACCTTTCTCTCTGTCTCTCTCTCTCTCTGTCCACTCTGCCTGTCAAAAAAAAAAAAAAAAAGTAAAGTAATGGATTGAGTATCACCCAATTTAAATATCTTTGAAAAAATGGCAAAAGACTGATCTCTATTTTAGGTGCTTATTTTAATAATATCTTATTAATTGTGATTGGTTTCATATTGTCATTACTATTATTTCAAAGAATAGTTCTATATATGCATTTCATAATCATTAACCAAAATGTCATGACACCATATATATGTAGGATGAAATCATTGGTAATGAAAATATATGCAAATCCACATTTTAAATGATCCTCTGAATGATTTAAAATTCTTTCTTTAGCCAATTTCTTGTCACTGACTTCATCTCATAATATGTTAAATGAAGAGTACTAGAGGTAGAAATGTTACCCCAGCCATGTTTCTGTTAGAGCTTGCAAAATTGGTACTTGCTTTCGTTCACGATTTCTCTGCAGGGATTTCTAAACGAGATGTCCAGCTTTTCAAGAATGGTTAAGACTCAGTTTCAGTTTATAATCTCACTTTCACTTTGATCTCTTACACTGCATTGCACTGAAACTACAAGGGAGGTGAGCGTGGCAGGGTTGGGGGTGGAGAGGACGTGCTGATCTCTGGATGCCTTGTAAATCTTATTTACTCTTGACTTTCTTACACACAGACCAAGTGAAGAGACCAGTATGTGTCCGTATATTCAATGTAAGTAAGCCTGTGCTATTTCTTACTTTTTAAATGTACTTACTTATTTGAAAAGGAGGGAGGGGGGAGAAAGTTGGAAGGGGACAGAGAGAGAGAGAGAGAGAGAGAGAAACATCTTCCATCCATTAGTTCACTACCCAAATGCTTACAGTGGCCCCTAGCTCGAAGCCAGGAACATAAACATAATCTGGATTTCCTACATGGGTGGCAGGAATCCAATTACTTGAGCCGTCGCCACTGTCTCCCTGCATCTGCATTAGGAATTAGGAATCTGAATTAGGAGTGGAGCTGTGTATTAAACCCAGGCACAGCAGTAGGGAACATGGGCATCTTAACCAGCATCTTAACTGCTGGGCCAAACAACCACCTTCTTATTTATTTATTAGATAACTCTCTATCAATATATATACACGTATGTATGTAAATGTTATGTTTTCTGCATTTCCAAGAAATTAACTTGCACATTCCTCAGACAAGTGCACCCTGCTTAGAAGACCACCGCTCTGGAAGAACACACTTGGTGGTAGCAGTGCAGATCGGATAGAGGGGAGAGAAAGAGGCTAGAATCAAGTTAAGAAACAAATACAGTTTTCCAGGAACTCCCAAGAAGTAAAAGCCCTGTCTGATCTCAAGAAGATTTAAGTTACATTGAGAACCGGAGCATAGTCTCGTAAAGCAATTCCGGGACAGTTATGAGGTCCACGACCAAAGGGATTCTAAATTGAGGAGTGCGGAGAAGGAAGTAGCCTGGTTGTCGCATGACCACTCTTACCCTTTGATGCATGCAGTCAGGCCAGAGTGATTTGTTTCTGTGGACCAAGTGAGCTTCATCCATGCAAACAACTCCGAAGAGAGAAAGTAAGTCCCACATACTTCAATATGCATGAGCTTTAGGATATTTTTAGAGTTTTAGAGCTTTGAGGATTGAATGCCCACAAACAATGCCCATCACGCTGCGTGTGTTCCACAGTCAGTAGTTATGAGTGTTGATGATGGAATCGGGAGAAGGTGCGTTTGGATGTGGACATATCCTTGTGTATATCTGAGAGGAGGAGTAAGGACTGGTGACAGGCAGAATCCATCTCAGAATATCATTCAGTCCTGTGAGAATGGGTAAAAGGCATAGAGCGTCCTCTAAGTATGTGTGCGTCCTACTCAGAAAGCAGCGGCTGCTGTGGAAGTGAATAGTGATGACGGTAGTGAACCCAGTTGCAGGAAGGGGGTTTCAAAAGGAGTTGAACTTTGAGCTGAGAGATAATAATGTTTGGTGGAATTAGAGAGAGGAGAACAGAAAGTTTCCAGGTGGGAACACTGACATCAAAAGGCAGGTCATAAAAATCTGTTATCCTCCTGTCTCTGTTGCTTTTTGAACATAAAATGTCACTGAATTCCACACTTGCAAATAAACATCTTATTTATTGTTTGTTTAAACACACACTTATTAAATGCTCCCCCATGTGCTAAGCACTATTTGAGGCCTTGAGAAACAGCAATGAATAAAAAAATAATCCCTGCTCTCATGGAGTTGTATTTTAAAGAGGGCTGTGTGATAGGCAAAAAGAGAAGTGATGAACACAGATGAGAAGTCAAGTAGCACAAGGGCTTGGTGAATGTGTGTGTGTGCGTGTGTGCACCTGTGTGTGTGTTTCTTAGGTAGGTTCTTTGGCAAAAAGACTCTGAGACATAGCTCGCATCCTAACACTTTTGGGGTATGCAACCCCAGGGCTGTGAAAGTGAGGAAAAAGGAATACAAAGCAGAGAAAGCAGTGGGGAGCAAACAAAAAGTGGTACATTTTTGAACTGGTCCCAGCCTCAGAATAAGCTGCTGGGTACTTGATCACTAAAAGACATTTCCAGAGAGATTATACGGGACCTGGGTGTTTCAAAACTGTCCACTGGATGGAGAAACGGAGAGTAATTTATGTTGGCTTCTTTCCAACTCTTGTTTCTCACTGATCAGTGCCATCTAACAGGGTGTTTCACTTCTAGTTTGTGTTATTTGAACTCTCTGGGCAGCTACTGGGGAGGCCAGAACCTTCATGGATCCAGTTGTGTTGGACCTAAACTCAGGAGCTACAGAGGGCTGGTTCTTTCTCCCTAGGGATGGCCAAGTAGCCAGCAGACGTAAGAGAAGAGCAGATGATAGTGACAGCCAAGGCTTTGATCACAATAATCTTAGGCCTTTAATTGCATTTGCTAGAGCTATTCTATTTGGGAAATAGAGCAAACAAATAGCTAGTGGGTGGAGAGGCGGGAGAGGATGGATTTGAGGAGGCACGTGAATTGGATCCAGTTTGTGAGAACTCTTCCATCTGGTGGTCAGGCCTCTCTGATATGGCGCTATCTGAGCAGGGTTCTGAAGGAAATCAGGGAGCCGACCACATGGATGTCTTGCAGAAATTTATTCTAGGCAGAAGGTACATCAAGTGGGAAGAGCCTGAGACCAGAACAGGAGGTGGGAGCACAGAGGTGTTTGAGGAGTTAGAAGGAACCAGAGTGTCTAGACTGGAATCAGTGAGGGACAGGATGGCAAGCTATGAGGTTGGCGGTAGAGGTAGAGGTAAAGGTAGAGGTTGGAGGTAAAGCTAGAGGGGGACTAGGCCAGGAAGAATTTTCTAGGCCATGGCCAGGTCTTTGACTTCTACCCTTAGTGAGGCAGAAGTCATTATGAGCTTGAAGCAGAGACATGGCATGATAGGACTCCTATCATATAGAGAGACATGGCATGATAGGACTCCTATCATATAGATAGGCCACTCTGGCTGTTGGTAGTGAACAGACCATTGAGGGGTGGAGGAATAAGCTGGCAGAGCAGTGGGGACTCAGATCAGGCAGTGGCTGTCGAGGTCAGGAGATGCTGCTGGGTACATTAAATTAGGGATATCAGGGTTTGCTAATGGTTGGATGTAGGTTGTGAAAGAAGGAGAGGAATCAATGGTGATTCTAAGAGTTTTTGTCTGAGCAACTGGAAGAAGAGAAATGAACTTTACTAAGGCCAAGTTCATCTCTTTTGATAGGAACTTATTTATTTTGCCAAAAAAAAGCTGTCACTGGGCAGGATCTTCCATTGTAAAATATTCTGAGTTGAATTCACCCTTAACACATCGTATGTTCAACTAATTTAGATTTTAAATCTATTGGATGTAAGTAGATTGAAACTTAAAATTTCCATTATGCATTAAGTCTAATTATAGTATCTCTGTCATGGAAAAAAGCAGGAATTATCCCTGAAAGTAGTAAGCTCTCCAAGTGGTGGTGGTGGTGGTGGTGGTGTGTGTGTGTGTGTGTGTTTTGGGGAGGGTTGAGGCAATGACCTTACTGCAGCAGCCCTCCAATGAAAGGGAGGCTGGAACTCCTCAGGAGATACTGTAGATTGCTTATGATGTCATGCTGATTTTCATTGTTATTGATGCTAAACTGACTCTAAGATCTCTCTGGCTCATGCAAAAGTCCCTGAAATATTTCAATGATTTATGAAACAAAAAGGCATCTTAGATGTCTGCAGCACAGCACAACCAACGCAGGAGTGAGCATTTATTACAGCACCTGGAGCACAGTTACCTGGCTGCCTTCTCTCCCATTAACAAGTTGTGAAAAAGTCTTGATGGAGCTTTTAGCTGTAAAACATCTTAGAGCATAATCTGTTTGTAGAAGATTAATTCCATCTGAAATAGAGAAGCAAATGATAAACAGCTTAAAGGAGACCAGAGAATAGATCGTGTTACAGTTGAGGACACTGATGCTGATCCACACTTAAGGAAATGTAGCAGGAGAAAAAAATATGCTAAGAAAAATGAGTTGAACCATATTTATTGGATGAAATCAGTTAGGATAGTCTTGCCAAGATATCTTAACAGGGAGGGAACAAACAGGAATTTTCTCACTATAAAAAAGTGCAGAAAGTTTTCTTGTAAAAAATGCTTGATTTCTGTAATTATTTGAAAAATCCCCCATGACTTGAAAAAACCTTCCAAATTATTTATTTAATAATTATAATAATTATACAATAATTTAATAAATCCAAATTTATTTAATAATTATAATTATTTAATAATTTAATAAAATCATATTAATTATGATTTTTCAACTTGAGCTTTCTCAACAAGAGTGGGCTGAAACATGAATGGACCTTGGGATCTTGCCAAAAAGGATACAGATGAGATATCATTGTTAGAAGTTCTTCTTGGGGCAGATACAGATTTTAATTATAAAGAGAGAAATAAAGTAATGTGACCTCTGACTCTGGAGGGAAAATGATTGGACTGCGAGCGTTTGCTGGTTGGGTTTGTAGCCTTAATGACAAATGACCTTAAGGTCAAAGCTCATTGCTATCAGCAATGTCAATAGGAAGGATGTGGCACATCTGTAAGTCACTACAGCTGAGCAGGAGGAGCGGATCCGGGTTTCAGTGCAGCTCAGGGCACACTCTGAATGATCAGCAAACGTGCGTGCCCAGTTTATGCCTGTGGAAAGATACACTCGATGACAAATAACACTCTTTAGAGTTTTAGACAGACAGGCATAGGGAGAAGATACGCTGCTTACCCAGGGGGTAGTAACATATGACATTTGCCACCCCAAGGAGATGTTGCAGATGGAACATATTATCAATTCCAGGGGAGTTTCTAGATACATTTACAGATAATACCCATGCAAGTTTGAGTGCTTCTGGAACATTCTAAAATCTCTGGACTTCTGTTTTATTCACTAGTTATCCATCAGTAGTGAACCTGATGCACTGCTTGTGAGCCTTTACGATAATGTCTTTTATATTCTAATTTCAGGGAAACCTGATGTAATGAAGTAGGCATGTATTTATTTATCCATTTAGTTAGTCAATATTTATTCAGCACCAATTCACAGAGGACTAGGCTAGGCTATGAAAAATATGAGATGAATGCCATTTTTCTTATAAAGATTGCTGTTATCTGGTAAATACTACTAATAATTATTGTTATACTCCTCAGGTTGAGTAACTCCTCATTGAAATGATATGACATTAACAGCAGCAACACACTTTTCTCTGGTTCTCCAGTCGCCCTGGAAAAGGGCCCTGAAGTGATGGGAGTTCCCCGTGATTTCTCACGGGGCACAAGTGTGTGACTCCCCACTTATTTACCTACCCTGCCACTCCGGCGTCCCCCACTGCTCTGACGTCTCTCTGGCTCTGGGGTCCACAGCTGAGCTGCTTTCCAGGGGCTCCCCCTCTTTTCCAAGCATCACTGCTGCTGATGTATGAGATTCCCTAGGCGGCCACTTCCTGGAGTCCTCGGGGTCCCAGAGCCACATCATAGTCCGGCAGAAGTGGATAGAACATTTTTCTCTCAATTTTGAGTCACACCATGAAGTGGGGCTATTGGTGCCAGCTGCTTTAGCAAGTCTGCTGCGACAGTTTGTCCTGCTCCTAGTTTTCTCCTGATTCTTCCTCCATTCCCCAAAGAGGTCCATGGGATCTGAGGGTGGAGGGGAGTGAGGATAGGGTGAGCAAATACAGACCTCAGCTTTTAAAAATCATTTATTCAGGCCGGCGCCGCGGCTCAATAGGCTAATCCTCCGCCTAGCGGCGCCGGCACACCGGGTTCTAGTCCCGGTCGGGGCACCGATCCTGTCCCGGTTGCCCCTCTTCCAGGCCAGCTCTCTGCTGTGGCCAGGGAGTGCAGTGGAGGATGGCCCAAGCCCTTGGGCCCTGCACCCCATGGGAGACCAGGATAAACACCTGGCTCCTGCCATCGGATCAGCGCGGTGCGCCGGCCGCAGCGCGCTACCGCGGCGGCCATTGGAGGGTGAACCAACGGCAAAAGGAAGACCTTTCTCTCTGTCTCTGTCTCTCACTGTCCACTCTGCCTGTCAAAAATAAAAAAAAAAAATAAATCATTTATTCATTTATTTGAGAAGGGGGAGAGGGAGGGTTCTCAGTCACTGGTTCAGTCCTCCAATGCCCACAACAGCAGAGCTGGGCCAGGGTGAGATCAGGAGCTTTGTTGCACTCTCCAGTGTGGGTGTCTGGGACCCATTCACTTGAGCCATCACTTGCTGCCTCCCAGGGAGCACAGCAGCAGGACGCTGGGATCAGAAGTGGAGCTGCGACTTGATGTGGAATGTGGTACCCCAAGTGAGGTTTTAACTGCTAGGTCAAGTGCTCACCCCAAGATGCCAGCTCTTAACTCAGAATCATCCCCTCTGCCAATAACCAAAGTTGCTAGACTGGCCTGCATTTCTGATTCCCTTTTCTCATAGAATGGAGTTCTTTCAGTTCTTGTTGAAAATGGGCTCATAATTGGCTTGTTTATCAGCCCTGTAGCCATGCTCAAGTATCATGGGGTGAAGTTGATTAATAATAATCATGATTTATATTTTTTGAAAGATTTTATTTTATTTATTTGAAAGTCAGAGTTACACAGAGAGAGGAGAGGCAGAGAGAGGTTTTCCATCTGCTAGTTCACTCTCCAATTGGCTGCAACGGCTGGAGCTGCACCAATCTGAAGTCAGGAGCCAGGAGCTACTTCTGGGTCTCCCATGTGGGTGTAGTGACCCAAAGACTTGGGCCATCTTCTACGGCTTTCCCAGGCCACAGCAGAGAGCTGGATCAGAAGTGAAGCAGCTGGGACTTGAATCAGCGCCCGTATGGGATGCCGGCACTGCAGGTGGCGGCTTTACCCGCTACGCCAGAGCGCCGGCCCCTGTGATTTCTATTTGAATTGCATCACAAAGCATTCTCATAGACCCCATCTCATTTTTCTCACAGAGCCCAGGATATTTTTCATTTTACAGGTGAGGATATTGAGGTCCAGAGAAGTCATTTGGCTTAGTTTTCGCATGTGGAGTCTACAGAGTGCCACACGGGTCACATCACTCACTGGCCTCCACACAGGCCTTTTAATTTCCTCTCCTCCTATTTCCTAAATGAACCCTGTGCCCAGCCGTAGAGAGAGGACTGTGTGCAGTTTTTTGAATGCTCCAGGCCCCTTTCACCTTTGTGATTTTGCATCTGTGTGTTGGATCGCAAGCCTTGGAAACAGACTCCAGGATGGAGAATCGTGTGGGTAGTGACCTTGGGAGATTCACTCTCAAGGAAGTGAGAAAGGAAAATTGTAAGGACCTGAGGGAGGAGAGACTATAAGAGTGAGGAAGGCTGGACTGGGCAGAGGACGTTGATGTGCAAAGTGGTTGCAGCTAAGGCCTCAGACAATCCTGCAAGGAACAAAAGCACAGGTAAGGGAGTTCGCTGAGGCGGAGGGGTCCAGAACAAAGATGCCGGCCTCCTGCACCTCTGGTCCCGGCAGCCGGGAGATGAGAAAATCAGCCCTGAAGATAGGATTTCTGAATATCAGTCATCCGTTTCCTTCCATCTTTATGTCCTCACTCAGCTCACCTGCCCAAAATCATGCTATATTTTAGCTGTTTCATATTTGAATAATTTTTTTCTTACTCTCATACAACTAATTTTTCTTTTAGTTTCTGGTTAACATTCTTTCCCCCTCTCTACCAAGACAAGGCAAAATAAACATATGTTTAAACTGAATTGATTGGGTCGGTGTTGTGATGAATCGGGTAAAGCCAGCACCTGTAATGTCGACATCATGTCCCGGCTGCTCCTGCTCCACTTCCAATACAGCTCCCTGCTAATGTGGTCTGAAAAAAGCAGTGGAAGATGGTCCAAGTGTTTGGGCCCCTGCCCGCTATGTGGGAGACCTAAATGAAGCTCCTGGCTGCTGGCTTTGGTTTGGCTCAGCCCTGATCATTGAGGCCATCTGGGGGTGAGCCAGCAGATAGAAGATCTCTTTTTCTGTGTCTCTCCCTCTCTGTAACTCTGACCTCCAAATAAATAAATAAATCTTTTAAAAATACTAAATTCAATAGCTAATTTTGACTTGTATCTTTATTTTAAAAGAATGCACTAGTATACATTGTCTTTTTGCCGATGTTTTTCCTGGATCCTCCTGACTGCTCATTCTATTCTGGAAGTATCATTTCTGGTTCTGCTGCAAGACTTTCCTCTTGGGATCTGGTGCATGGGATTCCTGTCTGAGAAATAATACTTTTTAAGATTCCATGTCTTGTTTCTTGAATTTCTGTTTACAGCCTCAAGTTACTTTTTATAAAGATTTAATAAAGATAAACTTTTTGTTTATAAATATATGCACTTCACCTATATCTGCGATTATTTTGTCATGAGATAGAATTCTAGGTTCAAAATAATTTCTACTCTTAAATTTTAAAGGATCACGCCATTGTCTTCTTTTTTAAAAAAAATTTATTTATTATTATTATTATTATTTTTAACTTTCATTTAATGAATATAAATTTCCAATGTACAGCTTATGGATTACAATGGCTTCCCCCTCCCATAACTTCCCTCCCACCCACAACCCTCCCCTCTCCCGCTCCCTCTCCCCTTCCATTTGCATCAAGATTCATTTTCAATTCTCTTTATATACAGAAGATCAATTTAGTATAAAGATTTCAACAGTTTGCACCCACATAGAAACACAAAGTGAAACATACTGTTTGAGTACTAGTTATAGCATTAAATCAAAATGTACAGCACATTAAGGACAGAGATCCCACATGAGGAGCAAGTGCACAGTGACTCTTGTTGTTGACCCAACAAATTGACACTCTAGTTTATGGCGCCAGTAACCACCCTAGGCTCTCGTCATGAATTGCCAAGGCTATGGAAGCCTTCCAAGTTTGCCGACTCTGATCATATTTAGACAAGGTCATAAAAGACAGGGTGAGGATAGTAACCAATGATCCTAAGAGTGGCATTTACCAGGTTTGAACAATTATACAGCATTAAATGGGGAAGAGGACCATCAGTACATACAGGTTGGGGGTAGAGCCATTGGTGGTAGAGTAGGGGTTATGATTACAAAGGAATGAGGCCCAAGTGTGCTAGACAGGGTCTAGAACAAAGGACAGAGTCATTATTAGAGGAGCTAAGAAAGGTGCTGTCTAAGCTACAATTAAGTTTTCTGATTGAGAGGCAAATATAACCTGACAGAAGGGGCTTGATAATAATCTGGTGGGCTTTAGGCCTTGTAAGTTAAGAGGCCCAGACCTATCTATCTCATCACATGGGGTATATCCTAAGGGAGGTGTGAACCTCCTAGGGGAAGGCACTCTGTTGACTTTGATTACTTGGCTGGCCTGGGAGGAGAGCTGGTCAGGTAAAGGCAGGTGGCAGTTCTGCCTGCAATGTTGCTGACCCTACTTGGCCATCCCCTCAGCTGCAGTGGTCACTTTGGAAGTTGGGCTGAGTGAAGGGCTTTTCAGCTTAGAGCCAATAAGATCTGTGGCTCTGACCTGGGCATCCTTCGACTCCAGGGCAGGTCCATTTGCAGTGATCCAACTCTTGGCAGAGCTGCCAGGACTCTTCACAAGCTGACTTCTGCTGAAGCCCAGGCTTACCACATTGAAAGCCACTGCAGTGGACTGGCCTGTTGGGTCTCCTTGAGGGCAGATCACTGTACAGATCAGCCATTAATAGGCCTGCCACCCATTGCTTCTGGGGTTTCTTCCTGGTTTGTGTTAAAGCAGACCAGAGGATGCAAGTCAAGGGAGTGCCCAGGTCCCATCTCTAATCTTCGGTGGCCTGAACTACAAGTCTATAGTCACAGGCATGTTCTGTAGTAGTTTTCTAAGGTAGACAATGCCCATGAGGAAAATTATATTCTCACTTTAAAACTTTCTTTCCCTTTGGTCTGAAAGGGAGGTTTTTTCTACTTACTGTATACCTCGCTGATGGCGAAGTGAATCTAGCTATGAGATTATTATTTAAGTTCTTATTTTGGCTATGCTATTACAGAAAAATGTTAGCCATCTCTTTTATAAGGTCTAAAGATTAAATTGTGCGTCCTACAGATTCCTTCATAATAGAATTAGTTTCCTACCTTGAAGAGAATAGAGAAATGAAAGAACAAGTTGGGCTTAGAATAGAGAAATGAGGGAGCAAGTCCTAGATCACTTGCTGACAATAGCAATATCACATGAATACTTAGCAAACCGTTTCAACCATTAGATAACAACTTAAGAAAACATTTACCAGAAGGTCCAATGCCTTCTATAAATTTTAAAAATCATGTGTTTGGAAACACCTCTTAAATATCTAACATGGTGTAGTTGTTTAACCAGTAAACTTAAGCACAACCATATAAAATGTTTTTAGTTTCTTTCTACCAACAAGTTTAAAACATATGATACACAGATTCAGGTCACACAAATTAAAATGTATCTTTGATAGATTTTAGCAGCTTAAATTTATGGACAATCTTATCTATAAGCCATTTAAAATAAAACTCTTAATAAAATTTCCCCATGTGGACATACAATATGTACACACATATAACATAGCATAATAGACCAATATAGCAATTTTAATAATAGCTTTTAAAATCTTTAACTCTTTTTGTAGATTGACAATTGATTTGAATTGCTTTTTGTTTTTAGATTACTTTAACACATTGCTTTAACAGAGCATCAGAGTTTAATTCTATGTCAAAGAGAAATTGATCTTCCTGTGATCTTTTGCTGTGAGGTTTCCTTCCTTTACCTTCTTTCATATTGGTGACCATGTTTCTGTGTTTCTGTGTGTAACACATCTTTAAGCATCTTTTGCAGGGCAGGATGAGTGGCGACAAATTCTTTCAGTTTCTGTTTGCTATGAAAAGTCTTAATTTCACCTTCATTCACAAATGAGAGCTTTGCAGGATATAATATTCTGGGCTGGCAGTTTTTCTCTCTTAGTACCTGGGATATATCTCGCCATTCCCTTCTAGCTTGTAGGGTTTCTGATGAGAAGTCAGCTGTGAGTCTAATTGGAGATCCTCTGAGAGTAATCTGACGTTTCTCTCTTGCACCTTTTAGAATCTTTTCTTTATGTTTCACTGTGGTGAGTTTGATTACAACATGTCGTGGTGAGGATCTCTTTTGGTCATGTTTATTAGGGGTTCTATAAGCTTCCTGTACTAAGATGCCTCTGTCCTTCTCCAAACCTGGGAAATTTTCTGCTAGTATCTCACTGAAAATGCCTTCTAATCCTTTCTTCCTCTCCATGCCTTCAGGAACTCCTAGAACCCGAATATTAGGTTTTTTAATAGTATCATGTAGATTCCCGACAATATTTTTTAGATTTCTAATTTCTTCTTCTTTTCTTTGGTTTGCCTGTTTCCTTTCCTGTTCTCTGTCTTCTAAGTCTGATATTCTCTCTTCTGCTTCGCCCATTCTGTTTTTAAGGCTCTCTAATGTGTTTGTCATTTGATCTATTGAATTCTTCATTTCATTATGATTTCTAGTCACTATCAGAGTTTCTTGTTCCACTAGTTGTTTCATTTCATTTTGATTCCTCCTTAATATTTCATTTTCATGAGAGAGATTTTCTATCTTGTCCATTAAGGATTTCTGTAGTTCAAGAATTTGTTTTTGAGAACTTCTTAATGTTCTTATCAATTTTTCGAGATCCGTTTCTTGCATTTCTTCTATCTCATCATCTTCATAATCTTGAATTGGGGTGTCTTTTTCATTTGGGGGCGTCATAGTGTCTTCCTTGTTCTTGTTACCTTGGTTTTTGAGTTTGTTGTTTGGCATGTTGGAGATATTTGGTTTCTTCACTGTGGTATTTTTTCTTGTTACACTATGGCTCTATATTAAGTGGACTGTCTGCTTTCGGTGGAGCCTTAGAGGCTTGAGATGAGTGTGGCCTGAGAGCTGTGTTTGGTTCCTCAGGGTTGAGGGTGTGTCAAAGATGACACTCCCAGGTTAGGCGTGGTAAAGCTGTCTCTCTCTTTTTTTTTTTTATTCAAAAGGGAAGTAATTCTGCACAGCTGAACGTAATTGGAGGTAGTTAGCAGGCGAATGATATACCCACAGGAGCCTGAGATCGGAAGCTCTTTCCCAAGGACCACACAGGGAATCTCTGCTGCCCTCGGTATGGGCTCCAATTCTCCTGCAGTGTCCCACTGGATTGCCAAGTTAGATGCTAATCTCCTGTTATTTCACCCCTCCCCCCAGAGTCAGGTTTTTCTGCTAGGCTCAGGGCCGGTGCAGACCTGAGGTCGCCCTGCTTATGACGTATGTCCAAAATGGCGCCTGCTCTTTGTCTTGCTCGCCTTTGAGGGGTGAGCGGAGAGAGAGAAACTCGTGTCCGTATCGGTCACTTTTTTTTTTTTCCCCTCTCTCTCTTCTAGTTAGCCTGGTGAACTTTTCCCCACGGAGTTTCAAGCCTTGTTCCCTCTAGTCTCCTCTTTCCGCTTGCCCGCTGGTGTCTCGGGCTATTGCGGTTCAGCTCACCTCGCGTTCCAGCGCTGGTGTGTTGATTCTGCCGCTGGTGTCCCGAACTTGGGCTCCCACGCTCTCCACGCAGGTCCACTGTGAATCACTAGTTCCGGAAGAGTTTCCGCTGCTGTTTCTTCCCCTACTCTTCCTTGACCCTGCAGTATCTCCACTTTTATTAACCTGTGTGTCTTGCTGAACTATCAATGTGCTCCCTTCCTATTCCACCATCTTGCCGCCTCTATTATTATTTTTTTTGACAGGCAGAGTGGACAGTGAGAGAGAGAGAGAGACAGAGGGAAAGGTCTTCCTTTGCCGTTGGTTCACCCTCCAATGGCCGCTGTGGCCGGCACACCACGCTGATCCGATGGCAGGAGCCAGGTGTTTATCCTGGTCTCCCATGCGGGTGCAGGGCCCAAGCACTTGGGCCATCCTCCACTGCACTCCTGGGCCACAGCAGAGAGCTGGCCTGGAAGAGGGGCAACCGGGACAGAATCCGGTGCCCCGATCGGGACTAGAACCTGGTGTGCCGGCGCCGCAGGCGGAAGATTAGCCTAGTGAGCCACGGCGCCAGCTGCCATTGTCTTCTAATTGCTAGTATTGCCAATGAGAAATGCCTTCATGGTTCATCTTCCTTTGTAGATAACCTTTTACTTTTTGGTGACCATTTTTTGGATCTTCATAGTGTCTTCAGTGATCTAAAATTTCCTTAGATAATCATTAGAGATGGGTCTTTGTAAGGCCATCTTGCTAGACACGTTCTTTTGTTTTGTTTTGTTTTTTAAGTGGTTATCTTTGCTCTCATGGCATCTTTTTTCAGTTCTGGAAGTTTGTCTAATTGTTTTCTTTCCTTTATTAGTTTCTTCTTGTCTCTCACTCATGGAAACACTCAGAAGGTGCTGGGTGCATTTTTAATAATTTTCTCAGTGTTTTGGAAGATTTATTCTTATTTTTTCTCATAATTTCTCCAACTTTGTTATGGCAATCATATTTTTAATGGTCCAAATCTCTGATCTTTTGTTTTTTTAATGATATTCAATTCTTGTTTTACAAATGTAGTTTTTCTAGAACCTATGACAAAGGGCTGAACATGTCAGTCATTAGAATGTATAACAGTGCGTTTCAATAGATTGGAGAGATTTCTCCAAAAAAAAGAAAGGATCCTGAGAGATCCTTGGGAATCTGGATGGTGATGTTATACAATTTTTAAAAAAGATTTATAATTTATTCACCTGAAATCAGAGTTACACAGAGAGAGAAGGAGAGGCAGAGAGAGACAGAGAGGTCTTCCATCTGCTGGTTTACTCCCCACTGGGCCTCAACAGCCAAAGCTGCGCTGATCCAGAGCCAGGAGATCCTTCTGGGTCTCCCATGCTGGTGCAGTGGCCCAAGGACTTGGACCATCCTGCACTGCCCTCCCAGGCCATAGCAGAGAGCCGGATTGGAAGTGAAGCAGCCGGGTCTCAAACCGTCGCCCATGTGGGATGCCGGCACTGCAGGTGGTGGCTTTGCCTACTACACCACAATGCCGGCCCCAGGCTAATAATACAATTTTGACAGCTTTGTGACTTTTTTTCATTGAGCCCTATGAAATTATTAAAATGAGCTGCATCTCATTTCAAAAAAGATTATTTTTATTTGAAAGGCAGAGTGACAGAGAGAGGGAGAGATAGAGAGAGGGAGATAGAGATGTTCCATCTGCTGGTTCATTCCCCAAATGCCTGCAAATGCCAGAGGTTGGCCATGCTAAAACCAGGAGCCAGGAAACCCACCCAAGTTTCCCACGTGGGTGGCAGGAACCCACGCACGTGGGCTATCCACATTATTTTGCCAGGCTCAGTAGCAGGGAGCTGGATCAGAAGAGGAGTGGCAGGGGACTTGAGCTGCCACTCTGATATGGGCTGAGGGTGTCCCAAGAGGCTGCTTAGCCCATTGTGCCACAACACTCTTCCCTCCATCTCACTTTAAATTGATTAAAATGCCACCTGGAGTTTGTGAGTGTTTATTATAACTTTTCAGGTATTCTTGGGCCTCACTTATTGGTAGGGTGGGATTGAGGCAGACAGGGCAGCAAAAAGGGTCAAAATTAATTGGAAATAAATTCAAAGTGAGGAACTATTGAGAGTTTCTACAGCATACAGACTAGTGAGCCCATAGAAAAATCAAGTGTGATTTTTATGGGAAGTCCATAGGATACAGTTGAGGCTTTTGGTAAAGAATGAGGAGAAGCTAGCACATTATAAAGCATATTTTTTCCCTTATCTTTGATCTTCATTGCTAAAGTGATTGCAAACACGTAAATATTTACTGTCAGAGCTAAAGGACTGAAAAATCCCTTCCAGAGCCAAAAGCTAACAGTGATGATGAGTTATTCTCTGCAAAGAGCTTTAGATGGTTGAAATCCTAGAACTCAATTTCACACAGTGCTATAGTTTTAAAAAAGTACTCTCTATCTGAAACATAGAGAGATCGAAAGAGATAAAAGGGGAGCCACTGTTGTGGCATAGTGGGTAAAGTTGCTGCCTGTGATGCCATCATCCCATGTGGGCGCCGGTTTGAGTCCCGGCTGCTCCACTTCTGATCCAGCTCCCTGCTAATGCAGCTGGAAAAACATCAGAAGACGGCCCACGTGCTTGAGCCCCTGTAACCACATGGGAGATCCAGAAGAAGCTCCTGACTCCTGGCTTTGGCCTGGCCCAGCCTTGCCGATTGTGGTCATTTGGGGACTGAAACAGCAAATGGAAGATTCTCTCTCTCTCTCTCTCTCTCTCTTTCTCTTGGTCTCTGTCTCTGTCTCTGTCTGTCTGTAACTCTGATGTTTGAATAAATAAATAAATTCATTAAAAAAGCTGTTACACAAAAAAAGATAAAAGGAAATCACCTAATTGATGATTCACTCCCCAGGTGCCAGCATCCATCAGGTCTGGCCAGGCAGAAGCCAGGAGCTGAGAACTCAGTTTGTGTCTCACACATGAGCAGCAGGGACTCAGCTACTTAAACTGTCATCTGCTATCTCCCAAGGTGCATGGTAGCAGGAAACTGAAACTATGAGTGGAGCTTGGCCTTGAATTTGGGTACTTTGAAATGGGGTGTGGGCATCCCAAGTGCTGTGTTAACCACCATGGCAAACATCTGTCCCTATAGTTACTTTTAAGTTATAAAATATAATATTTGGAGCATTGCCTCGGTTAAGATTGAGGTTGAATTATTTTTGAGGGCTTTTAGTTATAATCTGTACTCTCCTTATTTTAGGAATGAGGAAAAAGGCAGCAATAACTTCCTGCCCTGGCAAAACTTCTACATTTCTCCCTAAGCCCTCTAATAAAAATATCATTATTTAACTTTTTTTTTAAAGCACTAAATAGAGAATTTTATACCCTTGGGAAAAATCTAGAAAAGGGCTTCCCATTGATAAATGAGCCAGTCTTGCCTCTGAGGGTTATAAAATATTATCATTATTATTATATAATGGCATTGCTCAGAGCTAACCTGTCTACCTATCAAATAACGTGCTTGTTTTCTACTAATGTGACTGGGTGAATGCATGCATTCACATTGGTGTTTCAAGTACACTCAATTCCATTAGGTGGAAATGCTAATGTGACTGCTCTCAGGATGAAGGAGAACAGAGATCTATGCACAGTTTGGGCCAGGATGGCAAAGGATATCGATTCGTTGATTTTCTCTGAGACTTTTCTGGCACCCCTCAGAAATACCCAGTATCAGCACAGGTTTTAGAGTTTACTCAGCAATGTGCTCTAAGAGAATATTCAGTTTTGAGAAAGGAAATTAGCAGTGGCATGGATGTGGAGATGCAAACATTTATTAAGTTTAATCATTCAGTGTAGAGTAAAATGAACGTTACTTTTTAATCTTATAAACTATAAAATAAAATAAGCCAACCCCAGTAACTTCAAGTTGCCATCAAGGGGAGGTTTCCCTTGTCCCTCTTCCTAGGGCTCCCGTGAATATGCGTACAGAACTAAGCCCATCCTCATTAGGCATTTGTTTCTATTTCACCAAGATCCTTTCTTTTTAGCATTAGCCTCTCTATTGGATTTTAAAACATAGAGGCATTGATAACAAATTTTAAATAAAAAAAAGAAAAAGAAAAAGGAAAAACCCAATAGGTATGGAGACATTTCCCATGGCTTAAAGAACTCCTGAACTGACCACTCAACAATTTCTTAGACACACTTAAAGGCTTTCAGGTTAACTATTGCCAGGCCAAACATTGCAACCTTTTCCCATTCATCTTCAGCATCAGGGAGACAGATCAATATTTGAGCTCCAGGCAGTTGAATCCGTAAGCAAAACTTTCCAAGGAAACTAGTACAAGCAAGAACGACTCTTCATTTAATCATATAACATGTTTGAAACTTATTTTGATACAAATATGTTTTGTACAAAAATTTTTTGGTCCTTATTAATGGTCTGTGATAGGGTAAGTATTCAGATTTATGCTTTCCTGAGAAAAGTGCAATCGAACATATTTTGTTTAAATTAATAAAGAACTGTAGAGAGAATTGGGGGTTGAAGGATTAGGTAATGAATAAGAGAAACAGATGCAGATGAAATATGACTTCCTTTGTGTGGTGTATTTCAGGGAATCTTTAATTCACCTGAATTTGGCCATGAGTTATGCTCAGAGCATTGTATTAGAATTCCTAGTAGAAAGGGATTTAGATATACACGTAAAGTTAAATATGGTTAGACAGTAAAATATTGATTGCTTACCACAAACAATGCAGCAGGGTATCTAACACTTGTTTTCCTTGTGGAACATAATAAGGCAATTAATTTATCTCTAGCTGAGTTTTATTTGTGGAAATTTTTTTCCATGCCACGGGTTGAAATTTTTATTTTGTGCATGTCGCAAACAGCTCTCTTTTTGTGCTATCCTAACTGTGTGCAGTTTGTGGCCATACTTTAACAATCATCACCTTGGGAATGAGGACACTTTCTTCTTCTTTTAAAGAGTAAAACACAAGGCTCAGTAGTAAAGCAGCACTCTGGTTATAAAAGCTAATGACTAATAGGAGAGTTCTGACCCTCTGAATTGCGTTTACTGTTCGCCAATGATTATATCATTAGGAATGAATTAGATAGTCAATGAGGTGAATCTTCAAATCAAAGCTGCCACTTTGAAATTTTCAATAATCTGTTCACTTGTAGGATTAGGGTAGTATTTAATAGCCATTACTGTTCTATTGCCGGGGTTATGTGGCCATGAAAAACAGTTTTCTTATGGAATCATTTCTCACTCTCTCCTATCTTCATCTCTCTCGTTCTTTTGTCCTCTTTTTTGGAGTTACCATATTTAAAAGTTAGAGTCCTCTGATTATTAGTCAATCAATCAATGAATGATTTTGAGGGGCAGACACACACACATGTACACACACAGATTCCATCTGCTGTTCACTCCCTAAATGCCTACGATGGTGGAGGTGGAGCTGAAACTGGGAGCCAGGAAATCAATCCAAGTCTCCGATGTGTGCGACAGGAACTCAGTTATCTGAACCATCACCACGCCTCTCAGGGTCTGCACTGGCAGGAAGCTGCAGTCAGGAGTGAGACCTGGCTATTAAGCCCAGGCAGCCCCCTGTGGAACAGGGTGTCTTACATCCTAAACAGCATCCCGTTAACTATTTGGAAATTGCAGGAAAACAAAGTGGAGGGGTTGGTGAGAGTTCAGAAGACTGTCCTAATGAATGAATGTTCCAGAAATGTTGATGGATGAGGATTTTTGCTTCTATCCCTCATTTGTTTGTTCTGTATATCATTTTTACTATCTCGACCATGTAAGTAAACATCACAATGGGGGGCAGCGCTGTGGCGCAGTGGGTTAAAGCCCTGGCCCGCAGCGCTGGCATCCCATGTGGGTGTTGGTTCTAGTCCTGGCTGCTCCACTTCCGATCCAGCTCTCTGCTATGGCCTGGGAAGGCAGTGGAGGATGGCCCAAGTCTTTGGGCCCCTGCAACTGCGTGGGGAACCCGGAAGAAGCTCCTGGCTCCTGCCTTCAGATCAGCTCAGCTCTGGCTGTTGCGGTCATTTGGGGAGTGAACCAGTGGAATGGAGGACCTCTCTCTCTCTCTTTCTGGCTCTACCTCTCTCTGTAACTCTGTCTTTCAAATAAATAAAATAATTCTTTTTAAAAAATCACAATGATCATTTTTCTACTTGGACAATTCAATTATGATTTGTATAACTAATTTTGCAGATTGTCTGTTATTGCAAAAACATTGCTTTCATTCTTTTGTGGATATTCAACTATGTATAAATTGAAGTAATAGCTATAACAGCAGCTGCTATTTATTGCATGCTTGCTATGTCCTAGATGGTGCACTGGAGGCATTCTCTGTATAATTCTATGTAGTTTTTACCGCAATCTATAAGGAAGGGGTTATCTCCTCTTTTTTTAAGATTTTATTTATTTATTTGAGAGGTAGAGTTACAGATAGTGAGAGGGAAAGACAGAGAGAAAGGTCTTCCATCGGCTGATCCACTCCCCAAATGGGTGCAATGGCCAGAACTGAGCTGATCTGAAGCCAGGAGCCAGAAGCTTCCTTCGGGTCTCTCATGAGGGTGCAGGGCCCCTAGCGCTTGGGCCATCCTCCATTGCTATCCCAGGCCACAGCAGAGAGCTGGATCAGAAGAGGAGCAGCTGGGACTAGAACCAGGGCCCATACGGCATGCCAGCACTGCAGGCAGAGGATTAACTGACTGCACCACAGTGCCAACCCCATCACCTCTTCTTTACAGATGAAAGCCATTCAAATTTATATAGCAAAACACAGCTGTTTATAGCTAGTATGTTGATGATGTGAAAGTTAAATACAAGTTCAACTGGAATGTAAGCTAAATGAGGGCAGATATTTCTGTATTTTATTTACTAATGTATTTCTAGCATATAGAATCATTCCTGGCACTTCTTTGGTGCTCAGTGAATATTTGTTAGATGAATGAATGAATATATAATGTGTCCCAATGTCAATGTTCCTTTCACTATACAGAATTACTTCCATCCCCTTCATCCATCGTTATCAGAACTTTTTGATGAAAAGAGAGTATTTTATGTTAAGATTAAGCTTCAGAATCTCTGAAGCATTCAGGAAGACATCAGAGTATCCAAAAAATAACATTTGATACTGTCTTTTGGGCTCATGGGAAAATAGCAGTTCAGTATTCATTGTAACGGTGCAAAGGACACACACGTCCCCAATGTGTGTCAACTGGCTGCTTTTTCTGACAATGAAGTCCTCCATTTCTGTAGAGCAAGCAAGAAGCCTGGCTCAAAGTACTTAACAATCATGGCTGGAGGGTGGTGAGCAAGTCTGCACCACCTCCCCAGGAGCAGAAGCTGTCACATCTCGTCCTCTGCTCCATTTCACGTGGTAACCAACAGAGGCCATTCACACTGAAAAACAAAACAGAAAATAAAACCAAAAACCAAAGCAGTCATGGCTCTGGGTCTTGAGTGTCCCGGGTCCTGATAAGCACTTGCAGTTCTGACATCTAACCTGGGATAGAAGGCATGGCCATCTTTAATGTGGCCCACCTATGTGTGCTAATCTGTGCTCATTCTATGTGTGCAAGTGGTGCTGGACTTAGGATAGCATTGTTAGATGCAGGAACTTGCTGGACTATGGGTTGGCTAATGTGTGTGCTGTGTGCTGAGGAGGAAAACATGTATGATGGTATTTTAATGAATATTGTGGATACCCACGTTATTGTGTTTGTCCAGGGTCTATTCTATTGTCTTCTGGTAACATCACCTTAAGTTTTCTTTGGGGAACCATTTCTTGCCTGGCCAATTCCCCATTGCTCTATTCCATCCCTGGCTACAGAACTTGATTCTGTAGGATTGGTGTGTGATCCAAATTAGTTTAATTCAGGTCAAGTCTTGGACTTCTGCTGGAACTTTGGGAAGAGACAACCTTTTTTTTCCTAGGGCTTCTTAGTTGGTAGGATACTGGTTTGAAGCTTCCAGAGATGGCCATGTAGAATGATGACTGAGAATAAACCAGCAAAGAGGAAATGCTGGAGGACTGACAACCGTGTTTATACTTCTGTATCCAACCAGGTCTGAAATTCAGCCTACTTTTGACTTCTTAAGATAATGTGAAGCACTACATGTCCTTATTTGCTTAAGTCTCTTGGAGCAGGGTTCCTATTTCTTGTAATGGAGAGAATTCCAGCATACACAGTGGCTAAAAGCAGTCATATTTTTATATAGACTTCCTTTCTTCTTGCTTGTATTCCTTTTGTTGTTGTTGTTGTTAAATTGCCTTCAATCATCAAATAAACAGGTCATAGGTGAAATGATCAACATCCCAACTTTGGAAAACCCTCTCTCTTAGCATCCTCTCATGTGGTCTATATAGCAGCTCAATGAAGGTAGTCACCATGATACTAGGCACCAAGGGATTAAACAAGCTACATGTATTTGGTGGAATGCCAAAGTGGAATTCCTAAATAGCTACTATGATAACAAAGTCAAATATGCTTGGGAAATACTAAGGTACACCAAGCTAACTGATTTATTTTCTTGTAAATACTAGTTCCTTTAAACTAAGAACAACTAAAAGATTTCCAAAAGTGGCATAAAGTATGTACTTTATGGACTATACGTCCTTCAGACATTGAATTGTTGAGCCCCTTGCCTGATCCTTTTTTTCTAGGTGAAACTTTTGGGATTTGACTCCGGAGAATAAATTTTGGGAACTATATTGAGTTATGGTCGCTGAAGAAATTTTTAATTATGTGCTCCAGGTGCAGCTCCAGAGCAATAAGTAGTTGAGGGTTTCTTTCTTTAAGATGGAAGCAAATTTAGACCAAAGAGAGTTTAAAGAAGGCTCTTCCAGTGCCCCATGGTTGGAGAGCCTTCTGGTTTAACTTGCCCAAGAAAACACAGAGTCATGAACACTCAAGGGTGAGGGAGACAGAGAGTTGGAGGCTAGTTCATTGTATTTGATAAATCATCAGAAACAAGGCTCCTTTATTTTAAGCCTTTTTTTGGTGGAAGTCTCAATTTCCTAATTTCAAGCATCTCCTTGTGCTTTGTTATATGGTATGTAGGAATCCGGACAGAATGTACTTCCACAGTCTGAGGATGAGTCAGGATTCTAGTGGCTGTCTTGCTCCAACACCCTAGTCATTTTTAGGGAATTCTGGCTAATTCAGACTTAATTTCTGGTCAGCTGTGCTACATGTTCCATCAGGGCAGTGATACTCTGCAGATGAAGACACTGGTGCTCAGAGAGTTAGGGATTCAACAAGGCCACGCACAAAGCAAATGATGGAGCTAGGGCTTGAACTTCTCTCCGATCCCCATGCTCATTTTCCTTGGCCGTATTTCTCAAAACAAATTGTAGTTATTGCACAGTGGAGCCCTAAAATATTTCCAAAAACATCTCACAGTGCTGAGTGGGTAGGAGTGTCATGAATGTAACATCACTGTGTGGTAGTCACTTACAAAATAAAAAAATACTGTGTGGAGACTTAATTCCAGAAGTAAGGATATCATTCTCTACCAGAATGGAAGAAATTTTATAACTTTTATTACCTTTAAAAATGAAAAATGAATTATTTTAACAGGACCTTTAAGATTGATTTTCTATTGTTTTCAAAGTATATACTCAAATAACTTATTTTCTGAAAATGTCTTTTGAGAAAATGACCTGTCAAAACAAAAGTCTGTTGTTTTTAGTTATCTCCCTTTGAAACATAATTTTTTTTCCACAATAAGATACATTCAATTAATGTTCTTTAGAGAAAAAGACATGCAATTAGGTTCATATTTCAAAGTTAACCTCCCTGAAGGAGAGGGAGTTCACGTAAAAAAGTCCTTTATTTTCATTTCCATAGTTTATTCACTTCTAGTAAAAATATACTTGGTTTGGTTTAATTGGGTGAGAACCTACTGAATTTGAATTTCTCTTGGACTAAAACATGGATTCTAGTTCTGTTGTTGAATGGCATTCAAAGTCAAACCAAGTAGGCCCCAAATGCACAAAGAGCATGCTACAGTTTTTTTCTCTGTTAGAATTCATTGATTTTCAAAGTCATTGGAGCATTTGCTTGCTTTTTTTTAAAAGATGTCTGTCATCTGACACATCCTTTGCTGGATATTCAGGAATACGCCTCCTTGCTCTTTGTTTTGTTTGAGGAAGTGGAGATTATTTCTTCGTAGCCTGGTTTATCTGCGTCTGCAATAATTAGTTGGATGGTGAATTAAATGAGTTACACCTGAGTTAGTTGAGAGCTTTAATCTGCCCGCATGAGTAGGAAATTTCTAAGGCTTCTACTGAACTGAAAACCCAGTTCACTGGCAGGAGAGAAGGTGACAATGATTTCAGCTAATGAGCTTCTGTTGGAAAGGATTAAATAATCACTTAAAAATTCATTCATTGGCTGATGTGGCCGTCAGGGCGAGGCATCGTCACACATATGGTTTGGCTACCTGGGCCTCTGTATGCTGTGGTTAATGTAACCCTTTCAAGAGAGTCCATTCTCCAAGTACCAACAACCACATTTTAGCAATAGGAGCAATTGTGTGATGGACCTGTATTTTGTAACCAAACTGAAATTCTGCATTTGGCTTACAGTTCCCAGTATTGAAAGGGGAAAATGGCTGTTCCATATTCTGTTTGTTTCTAAGAGCCAGAAACAAACTCTTGGCATCAATATTCTTAGTAGGTTTTCAAACACTTGGCAGAAAACATCAATAGCATCTGCTCACACCCGATCACCCTACCCCACATTCATTTGGTGGATAGCTCCAGCTAGCTGGATGGATGGTTAGATTCTGTACCTTTCCACGTTTAAACTCAGTACTGTGGACCAACGCCAGCATGGTCACCTCAAAGTAGTTGCATTTTGGCTTTAGCATCACTCCTGAGGCCAAGGCCACTTGATCAGAAAGTTGAGCCAAAGATTGTGGAGTAAAATCCTATCCTCTCTCTGACTCGCTGAAGAATTGTGATAATCTCTAGACACAAAGACCAAGGTTTTTCAAAAGTTACTTTAAAAAAAATTATTTTAGTTATTTGAAAGGTAGAGATGAATAGATAGGTACCACCACTTGCTATTCCACTCCTCAAATGCCTGCAATGGCCAGGGCTGGGCGAGGCTGAAGCCAAGAGTCAGAAACTTGGTCTGGGTCTCCCACACGGGTGGCAGGAACTCAAGAACATAATCATCACCTGCTGCCTCCTGGGGTTTGCATTACCTAGAAGCTGAAATGGACATCAGAGCTGAGACTCGAACCCAGGCACTTTGATAGGAAATGAGAGCCTCCCAAGTGGCATCTTAATGACTGTGCCCAATGCCCACCCCAAAGACCCAGGCTTAAAGCATCAGTCTATATTGGCTGGCTTTAAAATCTTGGCCAAATATATTGATTTAAGCTTTAATTTCTTCATATAGAATTAAAATATGGAAATCATATTTTAATCTCTGTTGTCTCATAAGGTAAACACTTTCAAAAATCTTTCATTGTTATTTCTATTATTAAATTTAAATTGGAGTATACTTTCTATCTTCCGGGCAGAGATTTGTCTTCTGGGGAATGTCTCTCTTGTGTTACTTGACGGATGTTCGCATAACATGTAGCTATTAGGCCATTAGGTTTCTGCTGTAATTAGTTCTGTTTGCTGTGAGCACGTTATGATTTTCCAAACCTTCACCCTTTACTCATACTCCTTTAGGAGGTCACTGGTTTCCTCAATGTCCCTGTTAAGATACGGCATCCAAAAATTAACATAGAACTCTAGCTGAGGGCCCAAGATGTGCTTAATATAGAATTATTCTGTAGATCTCATAATTCCCTCCCAAGATTTCCTTAGTTATTTCCAACTAGATCCACTGACCTCTTATTGAGAATTTAATTCATAAAACCCATAGTTCTCTGATATAATAACTTCACATGTATCCATGTCTGCTTTCCTATACTTAGTAATATAAGATCATTTGTATCATGCACTTACAATGTGCAAGGCACCATGCTAAGTGGTTTGCATATACTATTTAACTATTACAAAAATTTTGAGGAAAATTCTGTTATTTTCCCTATTTTACAAATGAGGAAACAGAAGCATGTAGCAAAAAAAGAAAAAGAAATGAATGTCCTTGTGTTTACCTTGTATATTGTAAATTTGCTGAGCGTATTTACTCTAGGAGCTTTTATTTTAATAGGTTTCTTGGAATTTTCTACACAGTCATGTTGTTGGTGAAAAAGGGCAGTTTTACCTCTTCCTTTGGTATGTCTTTTATATCTTTTTCTTGCTTAATTGCAATGGCTAACCCTGCCAGGACAAAACTGAACAGGAGTCGTGAGAGTTGACATCCTTGTTTTGCTTCTGTTGGTAGGGTGGAAACATTCAATCTTTCATTATCAGGCATGATGATGTTAGCTGTAGGTATTTTTGAAGATGTCCTTTATAATTTTGAGAAACTGCCATTTCATATCTAGCTTGCTAATATTATATTTTTAAACAGGAATGAAGATTATATTTTGTTATTTTTTCTGCATTTGTTTATTTTTAAAGGTTGATTGATTGATTTGAAAGCTAGAGGTTACAGAGAGAGGGAGAGAGAGAGGGAGAGGTCTTGCATCTACTGCTTTACTCCCAAAATGACTACAATGACCAGGGTTGGACCAGGCTGAGGCCACGAGCCTGGAACTCCATCTGGGTCTCTCACATGGGTGGCAAGGGGCCCAGGGACTTGGACCATTTTTTCTACCTTGCCAGGCTCATTAGCAGGGAGTTAGATTGGATGTGGAACAGCTGGGACTCAAATCAGTGCCCCTGTGGGGTGCAGGCATCTCAGGTGGCAGCTTAAGCTTCTGCACCACAAGATTGGCCCCCTTTTCTGTGTTTAGTGATATGATCACATGGCTTTTATTATTTTGAAACCAATTCTTTGGGAGAGATCACAATGTCCAATATTCAGAATTTCTAAAATTTTCAGTCTACACATTAGGTATTTCAGTAAATGAATATTTAAAATATATTCTATGGTCCAAGGACTTGACTTAGTGCTAAAAATAAAACAATGTTGAAACAGTCATGGTCTCTATCTCATAGGTCTAAAGATCAGGGTTGGTGAGAGGCTATCACTAAATTTATCTAATTGGCAATCATGCTGATGTTTCATATTAATTCTCATAGTCTTTTTTCATTTTTATGAGTAACAAAATCTGGAAATAGTGATCATTTTTGTTCTTTTCCAATATTTGCATACTTTAATTTTCTTGTTATAATGTTGGCATACACTGCCAAAACAAAGATAATCATGGGGAATATATTTTTCTTCTTTAATGGGCTGCTTTAAGTGTTTTGTCATTAGATACAAGTTATTTGTAGCTCATTTTTTTTAAAAAAAGATTTACTTTATTTATTTGAAAGGCAGAGTTACAGGGGTGGGGCAGATAGAGAAAGAAGAATTTTCCATCCACTGGTTTGCTCCCCAAATGGCTGCCATGGCAATGGCTGTGCTAGGCCGCAGACAGGAGACTGGAACTCTATCTAGCTCTCCCACATGCTTGCAGGGGCCTAAGTGCTTGGGCCATCTTCTGCTGCTTTCCAAAGTGCATTAGCAGGGGCCTGGATTGGAAGTGGAGCAACCGGGACTGGAAGCAGCGTTCATAAGAGATGCCAACGTTGCAGGCAGCGGCTTAACCTGCTCTGCCACAACGCTGACCCACGTGGTTCACTTTTGGTAGTTATTTGCTGTACTATATATTAAGAACCTTTAAAAAAAAGCAGGCACTAATGCTATATTTTATCAGAAAGCTCATGGGTATTTATCAGGGTCATTTCTTCTTTTTAATCCGTGCATTTAGTCACATTAATAAAATTTTCTGCCAGTACTGGAATAATTGAGAGTTGGTCAAGATTGTGTGTGGGCACACGTGGTTGAGATGTTGCTTATAGGCTGGGCACTGTGGCACAGTTGGCTAGGCTGCTGCTTGGGATACCTGCACTCTATTGGAGAGCCAATTTAAGTCTGAATCCTGGCTAATCTGTTTCCTATCCCACTCCCTGCTAATGTACCTTGGGATGCAGTAGATGATGGTTCAAGTTTTTGAGTCCCTGCCACCCATGTGGGAGACCGGATGGAGTTTCTGACTCCTGGCTTCAGCCAGACCCAGCTCTGGCTGTTGTGGGCATTTAAGAAATGACCCAATGAAGGGGAGATCTCTGTCTGCCTATCTCTACCTCTCTCTCTCTGCCTTTCAAATAAATAAAATTTATAAATAAATAAAAACTTTTAAAGTATATAGGTATATAATTGAAATTAATAACTGTACCCTATAAATGAATATATTTAAAATTTATTCATTTGAAAGAAACAATCTCTGTGCCATTCAAATAAATAATGCCCCAACATGCACAGATACGTGAGTGTGTATTTCCTGCTACCCAGGACTTTCTGTCACTTAGACCCAATATAATCTTCAAAATAACAATGTTAACAAGAGTAATGTATTAGGCCAATCCTCACACTTCATCCAAGTTTTGGATGCAGTTGTTCTAGGGGTATTTTGTAGCACAATGATCTAGTTCAGAATCTTGCTTGACACAGGGCATTTACATGGTATGTCTCCTGTCGTGTTTTTTAATCTGGAATATCTCCTCCATCTTTCCCAAGCTTTACTGATGGGAACACTTTTTAGGATGACAGGGCAGTCATTCTACAGCCTGCCTTTCACTCTGGATTTGTCTGACACTTCCTTATGGTTGATTCCGTTGTGCGTCTGTGGTCTATAGCCACGCTGTGTGTTAGGGACTAGGAAATAGTCGAGAATAAGGTAGTTACTCTCACGGTCCTCTGCCATACAGTTTTGGGCTGGACAGCCTGAACAAGGCCCAGCAGGAGGTAAGGTGGATTTCTTGGCAAGGGGTGGATTGTGATTTTGAAGAGTCTGGGAGTTAATATTTATGTCAGTTGGAGTTTGGGTCTAACCTGCTGGTTCTCAGAGTGGGGAGGGTGCATCTCAAACCAGGCAAAGACTCTGTGCCTCAGATGCTGACCGAAGGCAGGGATTTGGGCATGGCGAAACGAGAAGAGTCCACATTACTGAAAACTGAGCCCCGATACCGCTACATGCACAATGTATGGGCAAGTGTGGCAGCAGGCTGACTCCATATGGAGCTCCTTGAGTCACTCAAGGGAGTGCTTCTTGTGTTTCCCTAAGACTGTGCCTCAGGGGATGTGTAGAAGAATCAAGATGGATAGAAATGATGGCATATAGTTGTGAGGGTATGGTTCCATAACACCATTCCCTTAGTTGCCCGTGTTTGAAAACATGGGGGCAAATACTAGAGGTTTTTATTTTAAGTGTGGGTGTTTGGCCTACCAGTTGGGACACTGGGTGAGATACCTGTGTCCATATCACAGTGCCTGAGTTTGATTCCCCCTGGCTCCTGACTCTAGCTTTCTGCTAATCACACCTGGGAGACAGTGGTGATGGCTCAGAGAGAGAGAGAGGAAGAGACAGGCAGAGAGATCTTCCATCTGCTTGTTTACTCCCCAAATGGCTGCAATGACTGGGGCTGGGCCAGGCTGAAGCCAGGAGTCTGGAACTCCATCCAGGTCTCCCATGTAGGGTAGCAGGGCCTCACTGGACCATCTTCTGCTGCTTTCTCAAGTGCATTAGCAGGGAGCTGGATGGGAAGTAGAGCAGCTGGGACTCAAACTGGTGCTGGTGCAGCAGCTTAATATGCCAGCATCCAGTGTTACTTTCCTCCTCCTCCTCCTTCTTCTTCTTCTTCTCCTCCTCCTCCTTCTCCTTCTCCTTCTTCTTTAAAGATTTATTTATTTATTTGAAAGTCAGATTTACCCAGAGAGAGAAGGAGAGGCAGAGAGAGAGTGAGAGAGAGGGAGAAACAGAGAGAGGTCTTCCATCCACTGGTTCATTCCCCAGATGGCCGCAACAGCTGGAGCTGGGCCGATCCAAAGCCAGGAGCCAGGAGCCTCCTCTGGGTCTCCCATGCGGATGCAGGGACCCAAGAACTTGGGCCATCTTCTATTGCTTTCCCAGGCCACAGCAGAGAGCTGGATCAGAAGTGGAGCAGCTGGGACTTGAACCGGCGCTTATATGGGATGCCGGCACTGAGGTGGCAGCCTCACCTACTTTGCCACAGCGCTGCCCCCCAGTGTCACTTTCTAATGGAGGAATTTTCATTAGGTATTCTCCTGGATTCTCCCTTCCTCCCCAGGGAGCAAGGATGCATTTATTGATCTAAGAGGCACACATCCACACAAGAAAGAGAGAGAGAGAGAGAGAGAGAGAGAGAGAGAGAGAGAGAGAGAGAGAATTCCCATCTACTGGTTCACTCTTCAAAGGTCCACAACAACCTAGCTTGCTGGGCTCGGGCCGAAGCTGTGAGCTGGAGTGTAATACAGGTCTCCCAATTATTTAAGTCAGTACCACTGGCTCCCAGGGTTTGCATCGGCAGGAAGCAGGAATCTGGCGCCAGAGCTAGGATCAAGCACAGGTGCTCCAGCGTGGGATGTAGGTGTCTTAACTCCAGGCTGAATGCTTCTCTGCATTTGCTGATTTTGACCAGCGGAGGGAAGATCTCTCTTTCCTCTCTCTGCAACTGTGCCTTTCAAATAAATAAATTTCTAAAGTATATATACAGACATACACACATCTAGTACATACCCATATTTATGAGAGTACTTCAAAAAATTCATGAAAAAATAGAATAAGAATTTATTTTAGTGCAAAAACATTTTTATAATATGCATTTTCCATGAACTTTTTACAAATATCTTGAATAATTCAATATTGAATATATATTATTCAATATATTTTATGCAAATATTATATTAGAAATAAGATGAGTATTTTTGTGGTGTCTACCCACTTTTCTGTTCTTTTTTTCTTTTTTTTTTTTTTTTTGCCAAGGTTCATCATTTTTTTTTTTTTAATTTTATTTTTTAACTTTTATTTAATGAATATAAATTTCCAGTGTACAGCTTATGGATTACAATGGCTTCCCCCTCCCATAACTTCCCTCCCACCCACAACCCTCCCCTCTCCCGCTCCCTCTCCCCTTCCATTTGCATCAAGATTCATTTTCAATTCTCTTTATATACAGAAGATCAATTTAGTATAAAGATTTCAACAGTTTGCACCCACATAGAAACACAAAGTGAAACATACTGTTTGAGTACTAGTTATAGCATTAAATCAAAATGTACAGCACATTAAGGACAGAGATCCCACATGAGGAGCAAGTGCACAGTGGCTCTTGTTGTTGACCCAACAAATTGACACTCTAGTTTATGGCGCCAGTAACCACCCTAGGCTCTTGTCATGAGTTGCCAAGGCTATGGAAGCCTTCCAAGTTTGCCGACTCTGATCATATTTAGACAAGGTCATAAAAGACAGGTTGAGGATAGTAACCAATGATCCTAAGAGTGGCATTTACCAGGTTTGAACAATTATACAGCATTAAGTGGGGAAGAGGACCATCAGTACACACAGGTTGGGAGTAGAGCCATTGGTGGTAGAGTAGAGGTTATGATTACAAAGGAATGAGGCCCAAGTATGCTAGACAGGGCCTAGAACAAAGGACAGAGTCATTATTAGAGGAGCTAAGAAAGGTGCTGTCTAAGCTACAATTAAGTTTTCTGATTGAGAGGCAAATAGAACCTGATAGAAGGGGCTTGATAATAATCTGTTGGGCTTTAGGCCTTGTAAGTTAAGAGGCCCAGACCTATCTATCTCTTCACATGGGGTATATCCTAAGGGAGGTGTGAACCTCCTAGGGGAAGGCACTCTGTTGACTTTCATTACTTGGCTGGCCTGGGAGGAGAGCTGGCCAGGTAAAGGCAGGGGGCATCTCTAACAAGAAATTGACAGTTCTGCCTGCAATGTTGCTGACCCTACTTGACCATACCCTCAGCTGCAGTGGTCACTTTGGAAGTTGGGCTGAGTGAAGGGCTTTTCAGCTTAGAGCCAATAAGATCTGTGGCTCTGACCTGGGCATCCTTCGACTCCAGGGCAGGTCCATGTCCAGTGATCCAACTCTTGGCAGAGCTGTCAGGGCTCTTCACAAGCTGACTTCTGCTGAAGCCCATGCTTACCACATTGAAAGCCACTGCAGTGGACTGGCCTGTTGGGTCTCCTTGAGGGCAGATCACTGTACAGATCAGCCATTAATAGGCCTGCCACCCATTGCTTCTGATGCCTAGCTTTCTTTTCCTCCTGGTTTGTGTTAAAGCAGGCCAGAGGATGCAAGTCAAGGGAGTGCCTGTATCCCATCTCTAATCTTCAGTGGCCTGAACTACAAGTCTATAGTCACAGGCATGTTCTGTAGAAGTTTTTCTAAGGTAGACAATGCCCATGAGGAAAATTATATTCTCACTTTAAAACTTTCTTTCCCTTTGGTCTGAAAGGGAGGTTTTTTCTACTTACTGTATACTTCGCTGATGGCGAAGTGAATCTAGCTATGAGATTATTATTTAAGTTCTTATTTTGGCTATGCTATTACAGAAAAATGTTAGCCATCTCTTTTATAAGGTCTAAAGATTAAATTGTGCGTCCTACAGATTCCTTCATAATAGAATTAGTTTCCTACCTTGAAGAGAATAGAGAAATGAAAGAATAAGTTGGGCTTAGAATAGAGAAATGAGGGAGCAAGTCCTAGATCGCTTGCTGACAATAGCAATGTTACCTGAATACTTAGCAAACCATTTCAACCATTAGATTACAACTTAAGAAAACATTTACCAGAAGGTCCAATGCCTTCTATAAATTTTAAGAATCATGTATTTGAAAACACCTCTTAAATATCTAACATGGTGTAGTTTGTTTAGCCAGTAAACTTAAGCACAACCATCTAAAATGTTTTTAGTTTCTTTCTACCAACAAGTTTAAAACATATGATACACAGATTCAGGTCACACGAATTAAAATGTATCTTTGATTGATTTTAGCAGCTTAAATTTATGGACAATCTTATCTATAAGCCATTTAAAATAAAACTCTTAATAAAATTTCCTATGTGGACATACAATATGTACACACATATAACATAGCATAATAGACCAATATAGCAATTCTAATAATAGCTTTTAAAATCTTTAACTCTTTTTGTAGATTGCCAATTGATTTGAATTGCTTTTTGTTTTTAGATTACTTTAACACATTGCTTTAACAGAGCATCAGAGTTTAATTCTATGACAAAGAGAAATTTTGCTTTCTGTGATTTTTTGCTGTGAGGTTTCCTTCCTTTACCTTCTTTCATATTGGTGACCATGTTTCTGTGTTTCTGTGTGTAACACATCTTTAAGCATCTTTTGTAGAGCAGGATGAGTGGCAACAAATTCTTTCAGTTTCTGTTTGCTATGAAAAGTCTTAATTTCACCTTCATTCACAAATGAGAGCTTTGCAGGATATAATATTCTGGGCTGGCAGTTTTTCTCTCTTAGTACCTGGGCTATATCTCGCCATTCCCTTCTAGCTTGTAGGGTTTCTGATGAGAAGTCTGCTGTGAGTCTAATTGGAGATCCTCTGAGAGTGATCTGACGTTTCTCTCTTCCACCTTTTAGAATCTTTTCTTTATGTTTCACTGTGGTGAGTTTGATTACGATGTGTCGTGGTGAGGATCTCTTTTGGTCATGTTTATTAGGGGTTCTATAAGCTTCCTGTACTAAGATGCCTCTGTCCTTCTCCAAACCTGGGAAATTTTCTGCTAGTATCTCACTGAAAATGCCTTCTAATCCTTTCTTCCTCTCCATGCCTTCAGGAACTCCTAGAACCCGAATATTAGGTTTTTTAATAGTATCCTGTAGATTCCCGACAATATTTTTTAGATTTCTAATTTCTTCTTCTTTTCTTTGGTTTGCCTGTTTCCTTTCCTGTTCTCTGTCTTCTAAGTCTGATATTCTCTCTTCTGCTTTGCCCATTCTGTTTTTAAGGCTCTCTAATGTGTTTGTCATTTGATCTATTGAGTTCTTCATTTCAGTGTGGTTTTTTGTCACTATCACAGTTTCATGTTCTACTAGTTGTTTCATTTCATTTTGATTCTTCCTCAATATTTCATTTTCACGAGAGAGATTTTCTATCTTGTCCATTAAGGATTTCTGTAGTTCAAGAATTTGTTTTTGAGAACTTCTTAATGTTCTTATCAATTTTTTGAAATCCGTATCTTGCATTTCTTCGATCTCATCATCTTCATAATCTTGAATTGGGGTGTCTTTTTCATTTGGGGGCGTCATAGTGTCTTCCTTGTTCTTGTTACCTCGGTTTTTGCGTTTGTTGTGTGGCATGTTGGAGATATTTGGTTTCTTCACTGTGGTGTTTTTTCTTGTTACACTATGGCTCTATATTAAGTGGACTGTCTGCTTTCGGTGGAGCCTTAGAGGCTTGAGATAAGTGTGGACTGAGAGCTGGGTTTGGTTCCTCAGGGTTAAGGGTGTGTCAAAGATGACACTCCCAGGTTAGGCGTGGTAAATCTCTTTCTTTTTTTTTTGCTTCAAAAGGGAAGTAATTCCGCACAGCTGAATGTAATTGGAGGTAGTTAGCAGGTAAATGATATACCCACAGGAGCCAGAGATCGGAAGCTCTTTCCCAAGGACCACACAGGGAATCTCTGCTGCCCTCGTTGTGGGCTCCAATTCTCCTGCAGTCTCCCACTGGATTGCCAAGTTAGATCCTAATCTCCTGTTATTTCACCCCTCCCCCCAGAGTCAGGTTTTTCTGCTAGGCTCAGGGCTGGTGCAGACCTGAGGTCGCCCTGCTTATGACGTATGTCCAAAATGGCGCCTGCTCTTTGTCTCGCTCGCCTTTGAGGGGTGAGCGGAGAGAAACTCGTGTCCGTATCGGTTACTTTTTTTTTTTCCCCTCTCTCTCTTCTAGTTAGCCTGGTGAACTTTTCCCCACGGAGTTTCAAGCCTCGTTCCCTCTAGTCTCCTCTTTCTGCTTGCCCGCTGGTGTCTCAGGCTATTGAGATTCGGCTCACCTCGCGTTCCAGCGCTGGTGCGTTTAGTCTGCCGCTGGTGTCCCGAACTTGGGCTCCCACGCTCTCCACGCAGGTCCACTGTGAATCACTAGTTCCAGAAGAATTTCCGCTGCTGTTTCTTCCCCTACTCTTCCTTGACCCTGCAGTATCTCCACTTTTATTAACCTGTGTGTCTTGCTGAACTATCAATGTGCTCCTTCCTATTCCGCCATCTTGCCGCTCTCTCTGTTCTTTTTTTTCTATGCATTTTTAAAAATATTTTATTTATTTATCTGAAAGGTAGAGTTACAGTCAATGAAAGGGAGAGACAGAGATAAGGGTCTTCCATCTGTTGGTTCACTCCCCAAGTGGGCGCAGCGTTCAGGGCTGGGCCAGGCCAAAGCCAGGATCCAGGAGCTTCTTCTGGGTCTCCCATGCAGGTGTAGGAGCCCAAGTGCTTGGGCCATCTTCTATTGCTTTCCTAGGCCACAGCAGAGAGCTGGATTGGAAGAGGAACAGTCAGGACTCGAACTGGCGCCCATATGAGATGCCGGTGTGGCAGGTGGACGACCAACCTACTGTGCCACAGCACCTGCCCCTCTATGCATTTTTAAAATCGGTTTCGAATTTGGGTAGGGAATAGATGTTTAACAGATTGATACCTATTAACCTAGTGTTAGGTTTGGTGAATATTTTGCAATTTAATTAAATAAACTTTTATTCCTGTCTTTACCCATTTTTGGCAATTTCTCAAAGAGAAGCTTAGAAATTTCCTCTAAAACAGTGATGCCTCTCATAGTTTTGATCCAGTCTTCTACCTCTGCTTTACTTCCTGTGTTTGAATCCTGTCACCCAGTTTTTACTGTGGCGGAAGTGCTGTAGGACTGGCTTTGGGACAGGGAAGGGCGCTGGCACTGAGCAGTCTGACATCCTTTGCCTCCTTTTTATTTTCTTTTATCTAAAAAATCAGTAGTAGGCTAAGCCTCTGCCTGTGGTGCCAGTATCCCATATGGGCAACAGTTTGTGTACCGGCTGCTCCTCTTCTGATCCAACTCTCTGCTGTGGCCTGGGAAAGCAGTGGAAGATGGCCCAAGTGCTTGGGCTCCTGCATGCACGGGGGAGATGCAGAAGAAAACTCATGGCTCCTGGCTTCTGTCAGACCCAGTCCTGGCTTTTGTAGCCATTTGGGGAGTGAACCAGTGGATGGAAGTTCTCTCTGTGCCTCCTTTCTCTCTCTGTAACTCTGCCTTTCAAATAAATAAATCTTTAAAAAAAAAAGGCACCTGTTTTGCAGGATGTGCTTGAGGGCACTGGACTCCCCCTTTCTCTTAATGTCTTGCCTTTTTCTTTTCTTTTTTTTTTTTTTTTTTTGACAGGCAGGGTGGACAGTGAGAGAGAGAGAGAGAGACAGAGAGAAAGGTCTTCCTTTGCCTTTGGTTCACCCTCCAATGGCTGTCGCGGCCGGCACGCTGCGGCCAGTGCACCGTGCTGATCCGAAGCCAGGAGCCAGGTGCTTCTCCTGGTCTCCCATGGGGTGCAGGGCCCAAGCACTTGGGCCATCCTCCACTGTACTCCCGGGCCACAGCAGAGAGCTGGACTGGAAGAGGAGCAACCAGGACAGAATCCGGTGCCCCGACCGGGACTAGAACCCGGTGTGCCGGCGCTGCTAGGCAGAGGATTAGCCTGTTGAGCCATGGCGCCGGCCAATGTCTTGCCTTTTTCATTCTCCTGGGTAAAACCCTTCAATTTGTGACAAGGCAAATGTGTTTGTGATCCATCTTAAGCCTCCTCCAAGCCACACTGCTCCCAAGACAGCTGTCCAGCTCTTGCCCACCACTCAGAATCACCCTTTCTCCTGTCCAGGCTGTGACTTACGAGTCATTCTCAGGCCTACTGTCTGCCCTTGGGGTTGACCGTAGACACAGTGTGTCCCATTATCCACCCCTTCAAGTCCCGCTGTGGCTGATCTTCTGGGGAAGCCTCTCTTCCCCCAGCCGCTGCTGTCACTCTGGACAGAAAGAGTGGCACTCAGGATCCCCTGCCCAGCTTGGGAAACCCAGGCCTTGGGCCCTCGATCAGTTTCTGATTTAGAGATCAGCTGGGGTCTGAGAATTTGCATTTAGCAGTTCCCAGGGGACACTGACGTCAGCACTGGTCCATTTTGAGAACCAATGCTCTGAAGCATCACGGTGATTTGCATCAGCATCAGAGAATTCACCACCTGGTGGTCTTGTCATTCTCTAAGTACATCACACATCTTAGGTGCATCCCCCATCCAAACAGTGGAGGCGCCCAGCTTCTCGCCTCTCGGGAGCGACAGGTGCAGAGCTAACGATGACTCATAGAATTGCTCGGCAGTTCCTGTGTTTTTTCCAGGAAGAGGGTGGCCATGGGCGCCCTTGTTGTTGGCTGAGCTCTCTGCTTGTGCAGGTACCAGGCTGGTTTCTGCTATGTCTAGTGGTTTGCCAGACCTTCCCCTGGGATGTGGTTAGCCGGCAATGGCTGAGTCTGGTGGCTGCAGCTGTGGCTCACTGCAGATTAACCCCCGACCACGTGGTGCCACTCTCTGTCAGGGTTTGATTTGCTCACCTCTCACTGTTCAAGTCCCACCAGTGCATGGTTCTTCCTGGTGTTGCTGCAGGGTTGCAGTATGAAGTTTGATGAATCTGTCCATCTATCCAGTGGGCTGAGGCCTGAACTAGGCAAGCCACAGAAATTTCACTTCCAGTTATTGCTTGTCTCCTATTTATTTTATTTTTCATTTTATTTGAGAGAGACACACACACACAATCTTCCATTCATTGTTTCGCTCTCCAAATGCCCACAACCTCCAGAGCTGGGCTAGTCTTCCATTTGTCTCTCATGAGGGTGTCAGGGACCCAAGCCCTTGAGCCATTATCTGCTGCCTCTCAGGATGTGCCACAGCAGGAAGCTGGATCAGAAGCTCAGGCAGGAACCAGGCCCAGGCCCTCTGGAATGGGGTGTGGGCGTCTTCACCACTGCACCAAATGCCCTCGCCTCTATGTGTTACTGAAATCGTCAAGAGCCCCCTGCTGGCCCCCAGGCTTCCTCTGGCTGAGATGAACTTGTCCCTTTCTCTCTTCTCTGACTCTCTGGGATGCGACCACACTTCCCTGGTGTTCTAGATGTTTATTCGACTGTCCCCAGGCTGTGTTTGTCTATGTTGTTTTTTCGGCCCATGGACTGTTAGCATGACAAGGTGACTGGGAAGTTTGCAAGACGCTCGGACAGTTGGATTTGTTGTCCTGGCTTGTGCTGTGGCTGTGAGAACAAGAAGCATGAGATGTCTTGGTGCACCCAGAAAGTGGAGAAACAGAGGCAGAGTCACCCTGGACGAAGCCCAGCCTGGACCAGATGGCTTTGGGATGATCTGCGGATCACTGAGAACATGGGCTTCAGCCACTGGTGTTTGCGGGGGTTTGTTGGCCACGTGCCCCTGGCAGTACATCGATATATGGGTTCACTCTGATTTCTACAACTCAGCAGGGCTGTTTTTGAACCATACCCGCTTTCCTTTGGACAGTCTCCTCACAGCAAATGGGATCAGGAGTATCTAATTTTTACGGTGATTGTCAGGACAAGCAATTCTGTGTACAAAGAGCTGAGCGTGCAGCCTTAAAGTCCCCTTCACGTGCTTGTATGTGGTTGTGTAAAATGAAGTTTACAGTGATGGTGATGAGGAGCAGCGCCTCTGGGATTTAGTGCCTAGTTACAGAATTGAAACTATGGAATGGGCTCTTACACGCTTTCTAGGGATGATAACATCTCCAAATTACTGGGGAACTAGAAGATGCCTAGAGCCCGCTTTGAGGCAGCAGTTCTACACTCATCCAAGGCCTCTCTCACCTCTGTGATGCTACAGCCTGCTGACCCCAGGATCCTTGTTTCTTGAGTGTTTATTTCTTCCCCTGTGTCCTGTGCTCTGACCTGTTCCTAGCGCGCTATCCCTGCCACAACTCCTACTCTGTTGCAAAACCCAGGGGTTACTGAGTACTGACCATGTGTCCTTCTCAGTGACATTCTCGCACTCAATCCTCATAACCACTGAGAGAACTTCCACGTTGCAGGTGGAGGAAGAGTCACAGTGGTGAAGTAGGTCACACGGCCAGTAAGTAGTAGTGCAAACTTTCCAGCCCAGAGTAGCCTCCTAAGCTCTTTTCACCTGTCTGCACACTATACCACCCACGAGTAGCCTTTAGGTGAGGGTTTAATGGAAACTCGAGTTTCCCTATGGGAATCCTGAAAGGAGTTTTGTGGGTGATCCTGTGCCTGGCTGGAAGATTGCCTGCCTAGCCTATGCAGGAGGTCAAGAGGACGTGGTACACCATGCCTTCCCAGGGAAAACCCTGGTTGAGACTCAGCACGCTGAGACCCTCCCATGACCTGACTGCTGGCAGGGAGCAGGGGCCCCAGGCGCATTTCCCCCACCTCCATTTCCTGTTGAGGGGCTTTGTAATTGTCAGCTAGGTAAACAGCTCCTGGTATGGTCCAGACCTATAAGACCACCAGGAAGGCTACGTGACCTTCAAGCTGATTGGAGAAGCATAGTGGCGCCAGTATCTGCTTTAGCCTATAGAATTAGTGTTGCTACCCTGAGCTAACTACTCCCCTTTGCCTGCCCTGTAAAGCTTGTGCCTAACTTCTAATAAACAGACATGTTCACTGAAACTGTCTCTAGTGCTCCTTGTTGAAGAACGCCATTGTCCCACTATCCCGACAGTGTGGGTCTCACGGGATGAGCCCACAGAGTTTGACCAGTGAGAGGCAGGTTTCCAAGAAGCCCTCACCACAGATTTGCTGATGCTCCTGTTTGAAACTGGTGTGTTTGACATCTTCTGTCGGAAAGTAGTTTGTGAATCACCTACGAGGTGTTCAGTTGCAGTCATTTGTTACCAAAGCCCAGGGGAATATGCAAGGCAGCTTGCTTGTGTGTCCTCTGAGCTGGTGGAGCTGGGCACATGTGATTCCAACATTGCCATCGACTCAGGGCTGTGGTGTCTTTCCTCAGACTGTTTAGAGCTTGTCCTGGTTCCCTGAGATGGAAACAGAGGGAACGCTGTGCCAAACAATTGTTAATTTTCTTTTCTTTTTTAAATATTTATTTGAAAGTCAGAGTTACACACAGAGAGAAGGAGAGGCAGAGAGAGGTTTTCCATCCACTGCTTCACTCCCTAATTTGCTATAACAGCCAGAGCTACGCCAATCCAAAGTCAGGAGCCAGGAGCTTCTTCTAGGTCTCCCACGCGGGTGCAGAGGCCCAAGGACTTGTGCCGTCTTCCACTGCTTTCCAAGCCATCACGGAGAGCTGGATCAGAAGTGGAGCAGCCGGGGCTCGAACTGGCACCCATATGGGATGCTGGTACTTCAGGCGCCAGCTTTACCCGCTATGCCACAGTGCTGGCCCCACAATTGTTAATTTTCATCCCACTTGTTGATAATGGACTCTCAGGAGAGTCTAAACTCTCTCCTTTGCTTTGGGGCTTGGCAGCCTGAAAGCACTGCCAGTCCTCATGCGTGGACAGGTGCCCCTGGCTCGGGTCCCGTGATGTAGCTGCAGATCTGCTTGCTGCTTCCTGCTTGTCCTTCATGCTCTCGGCTCGGGTTTGTCCTGGGTCTCAACCTGCAGCTTGAGTAGGGTTGACCCTGCTTTCCTCCTGGTAGCACCAGGAGATCCAGGAGCCACAGTCAGACTGTGCTCTTTCTTCCATTGTTTATTGCTGCATTTATACCACACTGCGCTGATCAGGAAAACCACTGGTGAACCTCGTGTGACCCAGCTTCTGCTGCCCAGCGGGTGAACTGTTATGAGCAAGTCAAATAGAAGAGAACCACCACCTACTGGTTAGTTACTCTAAATATCTCCCCCTCCTTCTTTGCTGACAGCTGATCAAATCTTTGGGAGCAGATTCTGATTAGTCCAAGCCATGTGTGACCTTTGCATTGTCCTCGTCAAGTCCTGGGATTGGGTGGGCAGGTGATCCAGTTCTGGCTACTGAGATATGAGGTCTGATGAGCAGATGAGATGTTTGGAAAAAACATTTCCTCACTCTGAACAAAGACACAGGTAAGAAGCTGCCCCTTCTCCACCAGCTGGGTGTTGTCCCATCTGCGTGTGACTGTGATGGAAGCTCACTAAGGTCCAAGCAAACAAAGAGAGCAGAGTGGAAAAATTGATCCTCCGTGGTTACAGGGGGTCTCTGAATGGACCAACTCTAGAGCCATTTTCCTTTGGAACTTGTGTTTTATGAAATAATAAAATATCCTCATTACTTGGACAGTTTTAAATTGAGTTTTCTGTTAGGTACAGTGAAATACATCATGATATAATAAGAATTTCCTTCTCATTCTTGTTTGTAAGAATACAAAACTTCTGCATAGAATTTAGGGTTGCACTGGCTGCACATCTATCCCATAGTCCACCGTTCCTCTTTGTTTGGCTGCCCTTTCACACCTGGCCATTCAGGGCCCAGATTCACTCCTGCTGAATAAGCTGCCCTTTATCCCCGTTCAGCACCAGCAGACCTGCAGCACAAAACCCCAAGCAGAGTGCCAGTTGGTGCGCCTCAGCGGGGACAAGTGACCCACATGGAGCAGTAATTAGATGACTTCTAGAACTTCTTTGTCTGGGGTGGGTGTTTGGCCTAGTGCTGAAGAGGCCCGCATCCCACTCGCCTGGAGTACCTGGGTTCTGTCATTGGCTCCTGCTTCTGACTCCAACTTCCTGCTAGTGCAGACCCGAGGAGGCAGCAGGGATGGTTCAGTCACTGGATTGCTGCCACCCATGCGGCTCCTGGCCCAGTCCAAATGCCCACAATAAGGGATGGAGGAGAGCCACCCTATTTATTTAGAATTTCTTTGTGCATGCAAAGCATCTGAAAACATTAGGTAGGAAAATCCAGGGACACAGATTTGCTTGACATTCACTCAGCCACCTCCTAGAGATGTGACCTTGGGTCATGTTATTCAGCTGCAGGCCTTACTGTTTCATCTAGGAGGTGGGAACCAAGCATCCTCAAGCACCATGGTCGCTAAGATCAGGTCTAACAAATGCCGGCCCTTCCCTGCCTCTCTAGGCTCTCTGCATTCCAGCCACCCTAACTCTCCCTCGAGTGGTCAGAAGTTCTCTGCCTCCTCTCCCCATGGGACTTTTGCATGTGCTGTTCCCTCCGTGAAGGACGCTCTTCTGCTGCTCTATCACCCTCCACCGTTGGGCGATCTCCTGTTTGTCCTTCATGCTCTCGGCTCGGGTTTGTCCTCTCCTGGGTCTACTGTGTTGGTGAGTTTCCTTTGCTGCTGTCCTGGGACCAGGTCCCTTTCAGAGCGTTTACCACCTTAATCCTGGGGGCCTTAGTTCATGTCGTTCTCCTTCTGTAGCCTAAGCTTGCAGGAAATCAGAGGTCAGGTCTCAGGCTGATATCTGTTGGATCCCCAGGTGTCTAGATCAGTGCTTGTCCTTTAATACATATGCAATAAAATTTACTGGGTGAGTGCACACATATGCAAATATCCGAGATTTAGAAGGGGCTCAGTAAGTCCTAGCCATTGTTGTAATGGTCTTCTCCTATCAGATTTCCTCGTGTTTTCTTGCATGGAATCCTGAGCATTTCATCACTAAGGCACAAAGGAGCCCAGGGTTGGGGATGAACCGCGGGACCGTATCTCTCTGAGCCTCAGTTTCTCCATTTACTCTGAGTTAGAGCCTTGCTTCTCTGGAGCTCGACACACTCTCAGGAGTGGGTTCAATTGCAGGAAGGTTCACTGATTTTTTTTCCCTTGCATATTTGGAGGGAAAGAAAACACACATCGTTAGACAAAAATATTTTATTGAAGCAACTTCCAAAATGTATACAGATTTTAAGGTAAAGAGGTTCTGTGCCCAGCGCCCTTGGTGCTGTGCATTTGTGTGTCGGAATCACAGGGAGGGGCCCAGGGCCTGTCCCAGGAACTTGGTTACAGCGGGCCTGGAGTGGCACCTCTTCTGTATATGTTCAAGGCTGTCTGCATGATACTGGCGTGCAGGCGATGGAAACCACCACTTCAGGGGAACTTGGGTGGAAAAATGAGACTCAGTGCTGTGGAAGAATTCAGAGCTCCGGCCAGCGCCGTGGCTCAACAGGCTAATCCTCCGCCTTTCGGCGCCGGCACACTGGGTTCTAGTCCCGGTGGGGGCACCAGTTCTGTCCCGGTTCCCCCTCTTCCAGGCCAGCTCTCTGCTGTGGCCCAGGAAGGCAGTGGAGGATGGCCCAAGTTCTTGGGCCCTGCACCCGCATGGGAGACCAGGAGAAGCACCTGGCTCCTGGCTTTGGATCAGCGCGGTGCGCTGGCCGCTGCAGCCATTGGAGGGTGAACCAAAGGCAAAAAGGAAGACCTTTCTCTCTGTCTCTCTCTCTTTCACTATCCACTCTGCCTGTCAAAAAAGAAAAAAAAAGAATTCAGAGCTCCTATGTTGTTCTGACCTTGTTTCTCCTGCCTCTCTTCAGGTCTTCTCAAATGATGTTGCAGTACTAAAATTCTGCATCTAAAATTCTACTAAAATCTTGCATCTGGTTCTTTTAAGAGCTACTGTTGGCTCTCCCCTGTGGGAGACTGTTCACTAGCAACCTGGGTGACGCATTCGTGAGAATTGACAAGGGTGCCTGGACACCATCCCGTGGCCCCTGCTGATAAGCCCAACTCTGTTTACAGAGAAGAGAAAACGCATGCATCTAAATTTCTTGATGTAGGATCTGGACAGCTCTGCTCAGATTTGGAGCCACGAGTCCCAGGGCAGCTCAGGTCTACACGTAGGAGAGCCTGCTGCAGCCCTGCTGGCTTGGCTGCCCGACCATCTCCCCTGTGGCCCATGCCTGGGTTTACTTGAACAGGAGCCTGAGCCTCTGCCTGGGCTTTTGTTACTGCGCCGGCTGCACAGCAAAGCCTGCGCGAGCTCCCTCAATAAAGCGTCGCAGCACACTGCCTTCTGAGCAGGCACATTCAGGCCTCTCAATGCACGGCATACAGGGATGCTATGAAAATCAAATGTGCTTTATTTATAAGTCCCTGTGCTCCCCCTCCCAACCGCCCAAAGAGAAAAAATTGCAAGCAGTGGATGCAAATAATTTTTCAAATCGATCGTTTTATGAAAATGCCGGTTTTTATTCCGTCTTTTTTAAGGACTAGAGAATCACATAAATGACAATTCCAGAAACCGTAGATTTATGACTTTTTTACTTTCCAAATATGTTGGCACAGAGTAAAAAAAAAATAAAATTTTGTAATTTCGGGAAGAGAATAATGTACTTTTTTATTAAAATGGAAATGACACACTGCTGCATATCTAAGTTGATTTAGTGTTTTTATTAGTTATATAACTGTTTTAATACCTCACTAACTATTGCATTCTCCCTTAAGGTTTCCATTGTTCACATACCCTAGAAACAAATTGATAATTCTGAAAAAATAAAGTATTTCTTGGTTGTTTGCTAACAGCAGAATAGCAATCAGTCACCACAGGGTTACCACAATGGGCATCATTATATCTGGATCCTTATCAATTTCACTATACGGGGAAGTATTATTGCTGTATACCGGAACTCCTTTGGTGTTATTGCTTAATTTTAATTGTGATTGTAAAATGTGAACAATGTGGATCTTTAAACCACAATTAAACACCTGCTATACTTGTTGTCTGTTGGCATTTAAAGATATATTGAGTATTTAAAAACTGCTGATTCAGATATTACATAGAACATAACAATAGAGGTAATTTGAGAACGAATGCTTGCTCAAGGAGGAAGTCAGGGGAAAGTTTTGGGAAGTCAGGTAGGTGAGGCCACATGGAAGGCCGGGGGAGAACGCAGGCCTGGTAGGAAGCGGATCATTGGCAGAACGCTCCTCTGCCTCTTCCTGCCGGGGCTCCTGCCAGCTTCCTCCAGCAGTGGGAATCCGACTCTGTCCCACTGACAACTTGTTAATGAAGAATCTCCCTGCAGGAAGCACCTGCCCGGTGTTGATGAGATATTAATAGGAGAAATCACAGAGTTACCGAGGCGCAGGGGAGTGGAGTGAGGAGAAGGGGTAATGATTGCTGCTTTCAGCCCCAGGTCCCAGCCCAAATCAAATGTGGAAAAAAGCTGGTCCTGGCCTTGGGGGCCTGCATCCTGCAGATGAAGGGTGATGTGAAGTTTCCCGAAACCCATATTCAGAGAGCACTGGTCCCTGAGCTGGGTCTGCAATCTTTAGCCCAAGGTTTTCCTCCTTTTTCTGTTTTTCTGATGGGTAGGCGGGTTTCTCTGTCATCTCCATCATCATAATTAACCACTTACACAGAGCCTGCAAAACCCTCCACTAAGTTCTGAGCCTCCAATATCGTTTAAAACGGCATCATTTGCCTAAGCTCAGCTATGCTTCCGTTTCTTTGGAAAACAGCATTTCTTGTTTTAATTTCCCAGCAGTGTTTTTATAAACAGTGAAGGAGGGAGTCGTATGGGTGGGACAATGGGACAATCAAAGAATCTTTCCTCGGAGAAATAGGACCACAGGTTGGATGTGGGGAGCAGGAAAGGATAAAAGATACTGAGTTATAATCATCTCAGCTTAATTTTTTACTTATAAAAAAATCAAATCAAAGTCGGTTTGCAACTCCCAACTTTCCATTTCAAGTAAACAAATCTGATTGCGCGCCAGAGAGCTGCCTCAGTCGGGTGGGGAGGGCCGTGGGAGATGTTAAACTTCTTGCACAGAGTCTGTGAAGCAGTCAACCAGGAGGCGGCCGCCATGAAACGTGGCACAGGTGGAACGTTCCCTCTCAGAGCCCAAGACCTGAGCGGGGCGCAGGTCAGTCGCAGATAGATCGTAAGAACAGAGTCAGACGTGAGACTCTGAGCCCTGTTCTCTGGCCATCAGCCTGTCTCAGTGCCATGACACATGAAGGAGAAACACATCAGACTTTTTGAAAAGCCATAAATGGAACCTGGCATTTCCTGACAGCCTCCTGAGGATCCAGAGGAAGGGGCTACACTAACACATCCAAAAAATAATAGCAATCCCTTAATTTCATCAGGGCAAACCACTTCCCTTCCTGTGTCTCTGTCGTCAGCAGTACGATGGAGATGGTTTTCTCCCCGACCCGAGTGCCTGTGAAATCACGGATCTGAATTGAGCGTGAGCGAGACAACCTCCTGGGGAACTTCCCCCCTCTCTTCAACATCACTCAGGCTGAAGCTGCGTCTCTGTTCCGGCACATGGAACATGCAGGAGGCAGGTGCGGTAGAGAGGAGGGTGGGGCGGACCTTGAGAGTCAACAGGTCCAATCTGTGTAATTGTTATAGCTAGAAACCTGTGCCCTTCAGAACCGCGTTTGCCACGAGAATTGTCCCTTTTTCAGGGACTGTTAATCTATCATGCTTGTACCCAATAAAGATAGACAGTAAGTGCCTGATACCTAATCTTAGAATGGCTGACTAAGTACCGAGCAGGCCCAAAGGACAGATGGTGATGAGAGTTGATGCATAAAGAAACTCTGGTTCACCAGCCCATCTTGCACAATGATAGGGATAATAATGAATGTCATTGATTATGAAGTCACATGAATTAAGATAATGTTGGCTGCTATAACAGGCAGAACCCCAAATCTCCATGGCCTAACCCCATGTCAGATTTCAATTTCCCTTAACATCAGCAGTGAGTGTCCTGGTTGGGGAGAGGCTCCTCCAAGCGCTGACTCAGGTCCTCAGGATCCTCCTGAGTGTGTTTTCCCACTGCTGGAGGAAGCTCGCAGGAGCCCCGGCAGCATCCTCTTCTGGGATGCTGGACGAGGGGCAGGAACATGAGTGAGCAGATGTGGGAGAGTTTATAGGGCAGGCTGGGGGGTGATACCAACACCCCTGCTGTCCACATTGTGTTGTCTGAGCTAAGGCATGCAAACTAGCCCAGGACAAAGAGAAAAAGAACAACTGAGGTGAACAGAGAAGGCTTGCTTACCTGTGGGCTGCCAGTATCCAGCAGGTTGGGAAGTTTGCCCCCGCTCTTCTATCTGCAGAAGGAAAACATACTGGACAGCATGGGTGATCTTTGGCGGGATGGGAACATAAAGTCTTTTCTGTTTGAGGCCTGGAATCATAAATGGCCTGCATGTCTAAGATTCAAAGCGGCAGGAGCCCCTGGAGGATGAGAGCTCTGTTGGAATGCTTGGGTGCTTTCGCGAGAGCATTGCCCTGGACCTAAGCACATGAGGCTTTCAAGTGAGCTCAGCTTCTCTGTGGTGATCAGTACAGTGGCAATCTGCCTGCATCACCTGTATCCCAAGGAAAGCTCATTGCTGCCTCGTATATACAAAGGAACATCAAAAAGTTCATCAAATGAACAAACGAAGTTCAAAATGCAAAAATTTTGAAATCCAAGCATAGTTTTTTCATAACATGCATTTTATTAGTCAGCTTTTAGTTTCTTTAGCAAAAACACCTGGGCAGGTAAAAGTTTATTTGGGCTGACAGTTTGGAGGTTCACAGTGTAGGATCAGTCTGACATCTATTGGAGATGGGCCACGGCGGAGCGTGTGTGCAGGAATGATCACGTAGAGAACAAGGAAGCAGCAAGTGGAGCTCGGTTGAACTTGGCTTAAGTAATAACTTTGTCACCCATATCACCTTCTGAGGACAAACCTCCAATGACCTAACGACCTGCCACCAGACCCACCTCTCAGATGCTGTAATTAGAGCATGTCTACACCCTTAGTACAGGGGAGGTGCAGTGGACATCCCACATTGGAGCACTGGTCCATGTCCTGGCTGCTCTGCTTCTAATCCAGCTCCCTGCTAATGTGCCTGGGAAAGCAGCCAAAGATGACCCAAGTACATGGGAGACTGGGATGCAGTTCCAGGCTCCTGGTTGTGGCCTGGCCAAGCCCCAGCCATTGCGGTCATTTGGGGAGTGAACCATTGGTTGGAAGATTTCTCTCTTTCTCTGTCTCTCCCTCTCCCTCACTATGCCTTTGAAGGAAATTAAATAAATCTTTTTTTTTTCCTAACATGACTTCAGAATTTAAAAATTTGCATGAGTTTGAGGGCCAAGTCTTGTTCAATTCATAACACGTGTTTTCCGTGAACGTCTTCAAGACACTTCCTTTACATGGCTTCAATTGTTTTTGTACCAAACTATATTTATTTATTTTTTGATCATTTATTTATTTGAAAGGCAGCATTACAGAGAGGCAGAAAGAGAGAGAGAGAGAGAGAGAGAGAGAGAGAGAGAGAGAGAGAGAATCTTCCATCCATTGGGTCACTTCCCAAATGGCCTCAACAGACAGAGCTGGTCCAGGCTGGAGCCAGGAGCTTCTTCTGGATGCAGGGAACAAAGAACTTCTAATATCTTCCACTGCTTTCCCAGGTATATTAGCAGAGAGCTGGATTGGAAGTGGAGCAGCCGGGACTCAAACTGGCACCCATATGGGATGCCAGCATTGTAAGCAGTGGCTTTACTTGCTATGCCACAGTGCCAGCCCCCTAAATTTTTTTTTAGTTTCATTTTCCATGAACTTGCTGAAGTACCCTCATGTTTGTATGTATAAATGTCAACAGAATTCATATGATACAAAAGTTGGATTCATGTCAATAACACACAGATGATTTATAGATAAATCCTTATTCCCCCTCTAAAGGACTCAGTAGCTATCTTATATTTCTTGCATGTACAGCTTGTTCTGAAGCAGACACAGAAAGAGAAAGGTTAACTTGTCTAATGGAGTTTCTAGCACTTTTCAGATCAGTGCTATTCAAAGTATTATTCCCTGACCCATGTTAGTCCTTAACTGCTTCTGAGATATGACAAACCAAGAAATTGACAGATTTGCTGTTAAATCTTCAGAAACTTGTAAAACAATTTGGGTCTATTTATGTGTATTGAATATAATAATTAAAATGTGGGCTTATATTTTTAAGTCATTTATAAAAATGGAATTTAAATGTCTATTGTATTCTAAGTGTTGGTCTGCAGCAGGCTGGAGACAGAACAGTGAGGTGCTCCGTCACCAGAGAGTTTGAGAAGCACTGCTTTGGATCACTGACTGGGTCGGTGGTGGTGGCTGCTGGGAGAATCCATAGGTAACTGAGAGGGAAATACCGGTTGCTGTACAGTAGCGTTTTTGCCATTGGTGCACTCATCAAGCTGGTAAAGTCCCAGGAAGACCCTCCAGTGCGTTTGAGAAGAAATAGGGCAGGAATGCATTGCAGAGTGTGGTTTTTCAAACTGTTCTTTCCTGTCCTGCTGGTTTGGCTTGTGTTCTGACCTGTGTCCAGAGACTCACTGCGTGTCAGCAGGGAGAGGACCCTTGAAGGATGTCCCCTCATTGCCCTGCAGTGTCCAACTCTCTCGTTTGGTTGTTTTAAGGTCCCCCCTGTGGAGTGTTCCTGGGTACAGAGATGCATGATTATTATCTGAGTGATTTTCAGCAACCCAGTCTTGTGTGCTGTGTGAGATGGATTGGAGGAGGAAAAGCATGAGACTGGTAGCTCAGCTGTCTTGGTAACCCAGCAGGTCACTTGAGGAACTAGGTTCTTGACATTATCTGGGTGTGGGTGTCAGCAAGGGTGCCTACATGGGGGACCCCGATGTTATAAGCTGCCATGACTCATTCTACCAGCGAGGGTGCTGGAATACTGTAGGAGAATCCACTGACCCCTGGCACAGTTAGAGAAACAATCATTTCACTGCTTATCAGAAGAATAGCAAAGAATTTGTTCACAAAAGCTAACAAGCTAGTTAAAGAACAATCTGCAAGCCTGTGTTTTTTTGTTTTTTGTTTTTTGTCTTTTTTTTGGACAGGCAGAGTGGACAGTGAGAGAGAGAGACGGAGAGAAAGGTCTTCCTTTTCTGTTGGCTCACCCCCCAAATGGCCGCTATGGTCGGCGTGCCGCCCCGATCCGAAGCCAGGAGCCAGGCGCTTCCTCCTGGTCTCCCATGCAGGTGCAGGACCCAGGGACCTGGGCCATCCTCCACTGCCTTCCCGGGCCTCAGCAGAGAGCTGGACTGGAAGAGGAGCAACCAGGACAGAATCTGGCGCCCCAACCGGGACTAGAACCTGTGCCGGTGCCACAGGCAGAGGATTAGCCTAGCGAGCCGCGGCGCCAGCCTGCAAGCCTGTTTTTTTTTTTTTTTTTTTTTTTGACAGCCAGAGTGGACAGTGAGAGAGAGAGACAGAGAGAAAGGTCTTCCTTTGCCGTTGGTTCACCCTCCAATGGCCGCCGCGGCTGGCGCGCTGCGGCCGGCGCACCGCGCTGTTCTGATGGCAGGAGCCAGGTGCTTCTCCTGGTCTCCCATGGGGTGCAGGGCCCAAGCACTTGGGCCATCCTCCACTGCACTCCCTGGCCACAGCAGAGAGCTGGCCTGGAAGAGGGGCAACCGGGACAGAATCCGGTGCCCAGACCGGGACTAGAACCCGGTGTGCCGGCGCCGCTAGGCGGAGGATTAGCCTATTGAGCAGCGGCGCCGGCCTGCAAGCCTGTTTTAAACTGCAAGTTCTTGTTGTGTGATGGTGGTGAGTCTGCATGGAGGAGAAGCAACAGACCCACTAACCCAGGCTGAGAAGATGCACCTGTCTCTGTGACCTGGTCAGAATTGAGCCCTGCAGGCCAGCTCTGCTGCTCTGTGGCTCTCTGGCTACTCTCCATGACAAGGCACTGGGCAACACTCACTAGTGCTGATGGTTTAGTAGTTTTGGGCATCTGTCATGTGCCAGGCACTGTATTGAGGTAGGAGAATGCAAAGATTAGTGATATATAAGCATTTATATATGGCCGAAGTATTGATCAACTAACTGATGTCTGAAATGGATAAACCAAAAGATTTCCTAGCTTCATATCTGCAGGTTCTCTAAGTACATCTGAATATCCAGTTAGACCAGCCAGAAGTTCCATCTATGAATGTAGTGACACATGATTGAACAACATGGCCTCAGCTTTTAGTCACAGCAATAGTAAAACCACAGAAATGCAAAGAGCACAAATCCAAATTTTGTAACTTGTATTGAAGGCTTGGACCATAAGAACTATTGTCCCTCTACAAGGGTTTGGAAAATAAATTTTAGTGCTAGTGAAAAATTTCTCTTACAATTTTCCTTATTAGAAAATGGGAATCGAGGAAGTTTTACAGTTTTCTTTCTGGCTTTTGCTACCAAGATGCCCAAGGACTAAGTTTCCGGTAAGGAATCTGTCCTCCTCCTATTGTGACACTTTTCTTTACTAAAAACAAACAAACAAACAAACAACACCCTTTTTTTTTTTTGGATCTTTGATTTAAGTTTCCTCAGACTCAAATGAAATTTTGGAAAAAAGTGTAACCAATACACACACACACACACAGAGATTCTATTATAATTTCTGTTCTTTACAGGTCCTGGGCAAATTCTGGATGTGACGTTGTCTCATAACCTCGTGAGTGTTCCTGATTGAGGATAACCTTGCCCAGTCATTTCCTTCCTTCCTTTGCATCCTTGTCTTCTCAGCAGAGATCAGGCATCTCTAAGGACCTGCAATTGGTAGCTGAGGAAGTAAGTGCTGAAGTGTGGGACTTACTGCTCTGACCCTTGATGGGCTGGCTGCCCTGGGATGGAAACAAACACTAGCACAGCGATCCGTTTCAATAACGAGGAAGGCATTACTGGACAGCAACACCAAAGACAAGCAGCGCCGCTTCTCCCTTGCGGTCGAATTTGTGGTTGGAAAGCTCGGGATGTTATGGGAACTGTGGAGTCAGGGATCAGGGTTAGAAGACTACGAAAGCATCTGTCAATTAATTAATAAAATTAAAAATGCAGATAACACCACGTGGAGAGAATAGTGGTGAAGGAAAACTCACCAGAGCTCAGGAACACGGCATGTTCTTTCAAAGTCACACAAGGGCATTGATTAACAAGACCACATAAGGATAATTAAATTTTTTAAAAAAAGATTTATTTTATTTATTTGAAAGAGTTACAGAGAGAAGTAGAGACAGAGAGAGAGGTCTTCCATCCTCTGGTTCACTCCCCAGATGGCCGCAACTACCAGAGCTGCACCGATCCGAAGCCAGGAGCCAGGAGCTTCTTCCGGGTCTCCCATGTGGGTACAAGGGCCCAAAGACTTGGGCCGTCTTCTACTGCTTTCCCAGGCCATAGCAGAGAGCTGGATCGGAAGAGGAGTAGCCAGGACTAGAACCGGCGCCCACACGGGATGCCGGCACTTCAGGCCAGGGTGTTAACCTGCTGCGCCACAGTGCCGGCCCCAAGGATAATGAATTATTTGGGGGAACTACACCTTTGCTCAAGCTCTGTGAAGTTCCATGTTAACTTATAGAGCTTAAGTGGCAGAGATGCAAATAGTTTCTGTCTAGCAGTGAGGATAACCCCATAGGTTATAGCTTTTATCACCCCGTGGAACATTAATCAGTTTGGTACTTAACCTAGCAATATAATTCTAACATTTCTTTTAAAATGCCCATAAATACCCCATTCCTCAGAATGCTCTCCGCACTACATTTTTCTTACTGCTTCCCTCATTAATGAGTTAATAAATCTTTGACAGGTGCTCATTTTGTATTTGTAAGAGAGTCATGTTTTCCACTAGAAAATTACACTTTGACCTTATGTATAGCATTTAATTCATCATATGTTATTATTAGTGCAAAATCAATTTCCATTCACCATCCCATGGACTAGAGGACTTCCAGGACCTCTCTTCCCTGCAGTTGTAGTGAGACAGGCAGGAAGGTGCTCGCTCTGCTGGCGATGCCTGGAGGAGCCCAGCTGTCCCAATTCCCATCCACACAGAGGAGTTTTGCCTTTGCGGATTTCTAACTTTTGATTCAGTCATGGGGTCCCACTCTGCTTCTCAGCACAAGGACGCCTGGTGTGGGGACAGTGTCAGAGATCCTTGGTTTAATCCCCTTGGCTCACTATGGCAGAGAAAAGTTTCCCTGCCATTCTTCCTGGTATTGGTATCCTCACCCGTAAAAAGTCTGCGTCAGAGCCCCCGGGGAGAAAGCAGGACGTTATCACTGAAATGCTCTCCATCTCGCGTGTTTAATTTAGCTCTGGCCTCTGTCCCCCCACCTGTAATAATTACTGCACTAGTTCCGCAAACATTTACTGTGTGCCTGATATCAACTTTTCACTCAGGTATTAGCAACAGCGATGTCAGAAAAATAGCAAAAACCAAAACAAAACAAAAAACCCAAACAACAACAACAGCAACAAAACGATTTTGAATGCCTACTATGTACCAAGCATGAGTGTAGACACGTTAGGTTGTTAATTCAGATGAACAAGATCCCTTGAGAACACAGCTTAATAGGATTAAGAACCAAGACTGCATTAACCTGACTTCACTGATTCCAGGTTATTTTTGTCCAGACAATGAATTTGCAAATTTATTGTTTTTCTGAGTAATGAGCAAGTGCGCCAGGTCTCCAGAGAGTAATAAGAGAAGACCTTTTTAGAACAATACTTGACTAGGTTATCAAAGGATTGCTTACTCTTTAAATTCCCCTTCAAACTCTCATCCATGGTGTCCATTCATCCTAAATGATCACAAACTTTATTCAATTCCAATAGGGTCCCTGCACTGAAATACGTGAATTAACCTGAAGCCTCAGACCTTGAATTATCTGTCCCCACTTCTCTTTTTCCGAGATAATTCTAAGCTTTTCCAAGGCACCAAAGCCCTTTGCAGCAGAGAGCTATGAACTTGGCTTTGCTTGATCGACCGCTAAAGCTGGTAGTCTCTTCACAGCCACAGCCCATGCCTGCCTTCAAGGAAGTTACGTTCTGGGGAGAGAGATGGGCCATGAACAGACAAACACATAACGTGATTTAAGGTAGTGAAAACGTGCAATGAAGGGTAATAAACACAGGGGAGGGGACGGGCATCCTGGTAAGGCCCAGGGGAGGACGCCACAATCTGAGCAGGGCTCTGAAGAGTGGAGAGGCTCCCAGGAGAGGAAGTTTAGCTGAAGGGAACAGGAAGCATAGACGTCCTGAGGTAGGAATCACTGTGCTGTATTCAGGCAGCTGCAAGAGGACTGGAACATGAGGAGGAGACCTCAGAAGCTGAGTCGGCAAGGAGCCACGGGAAGGAGCCACGGGAAGGAGCCACGGGGAGGAGCCATGGGAAGGAGCCGTGGGAAGAGGGCTGCCTTCGTTCTAAATGGGAAGGGAAGACTGGAGGAGTTTAAGTGAGGAGTGACTGATACAGATGAAAAACATTTATGTATTTGAGAAGCAGGGAGATGTAAAGGAGAGAGAGACAGAGAGCGTGAACTCCCAATCTCTGGCTCACTCCTCACATGCCCAGGTGGCTGGGAGCCAGGAACACAGCTCGAGTCTCCGCGGGCCATCACTGAGGCATCCTTGCTGCCGTTCGTGGTCTGCAGTAGCAGGAAGCTGGAGACAGAAAGCAGAGCTGGGAATCGAACCCAGGTGCCCCAGTGCATTGTGGGATGTGGGCATCGGAACCATTGGGCTGAACGTCCACTCTTGATTGAGAGTTCTAAGGTCATTCTGGCAGCTCGACAGAGAGATTGCGAGGGGTCCAAGTGATCTAGAGCAAGCCCAGAGCTGTTGTAAAAGTCAGAGTGGAGAGTCGGAGACGTGGCGTCGAAGAAAAGACTCATCCGGCTACTGCTGAGGTTGAAGGTGGAGGAAATGCAGGCGAACTCTGGCAGCTGGAACAGGACTATGTGGGTAATGGTCAGGTTTGCTCCTGAAGATGCAAAGCCACAGCACGTCAATCTGGATTTCCCAGTGGTCGTTGTCCTCACGCTGTGGGGGTGAAGACGCTTGTTAGAGACTGAAGCCTAACAGAGAGAAGGTGTCATGGTGGCTGGTGCTCAACATAACTCTCATAAACCAACGTGCGCATCTCAGGGGTCTTCCCAATGATCTGCAAAGAAAAGCTCATTGTTCAAGTTTTTCATATCATTGCATGAATGGTAGAGATGCCAAGAAACTTGCATAAAGTAGGAAAGGGATTTTGAATATTCTAGTTTGGCTTTATAGCTCTCACTTCTCAGAGAAAGTTGTTAAATATCCACCTGCTATTGAACCTGAGGTTCTCCAAGACCTGGCTGCTTCTCAGAATCTTCTAGAGACTTTGTTAACTATAAACAATTTTGAAATTCATGCAGAGGGTATTTTTTTAATAATATGCATTTTCATGAACTTTTGGAAGATTCCTCAGATGCATGGATTTGCAAATTTTTTGTGGCAAAATAAATGGTTAATCCCATTTCTGTGAACTGTCATAAATGACGAGACTTTTGACTTCGTGGATCTGAGGTCAGGTTAAAGTGGATTTGACAACAGGTAAACACCACATGTGGGATCTTCTTCTGAGACCTCAGGGACTTGGGTTGGGGCATTTGCCGAATTCCTGGAAGACTTCACTGGGTGACATTCAATAGGTTTTAGTTTGGATTTGTACCTAAGTTTTTTTTTCCCCTCTCAAATAAAGATAAACTCTTGGTAAATTAAAAAAAAAAAGTCAGAGTGAAAATGGTGATGTCCAGCTTGGGTGCTTGAACTGAAAGTGCTGGTGGGATTTTGGGATACGTTTTAAAGTCAGAACTCGGTGTGGGGGGTGCACTTGGGCCTGAACACTCTGCAATGAATTCAGGGAATCAGAGGAGAAGGCGGAGGAAGGAAAGACAAACGCTCTGATTTGGACATGTTAAGCATGTGGTGCCTTTAAATGCAATGCTGAGGGGTTTTGACTTGGTCTCTAAATTAAACTGATGCCTAAGTGGAAATGGATAGGGGCGACCTATGGCCAGGATGGAACTCAATCCCTGTCTCTGGATGGAGAGGAGTAGACAGCCAAACTCTGTGCGTAGGCACTACCACTCTCTACTGTCTCCTTTTCTCCCTGTGTCCCCAAGACTTTTATTTGTTTTCATTTTATTTGAAATAAAGGTGGAGAGGTTTTTCCCTCCACTAGTTCACTCCCTGGATGCCTACAACAGTCAAGACCAGGCAAAGTCCAAATCAGGAGCCTGGAACCCAATCTGGGTCTCCTATGTGGGTGGCAGAGACCCAAGTACCTGGGCCATGTGGGTGATTCAAATGGCGACTTTATTGCTCACCATACACCTGCCGCAGTATCCCCTAATCCTCCCTTTTTCTAATAATTCCTAGTAGGAATGACTTGGAATTTACATATGCTCACGCCAAAATGAATGCAGATGTAAATCTACATATTCTAGAGTTTCACCTAAGGGAAATTTAAAGTGGGGAGAAGGATTATTTAATTAGCAATATATTGTGAAAAGGGCTATAGTACAATTTTTTTTAAACAGTTACAGTTTGGGACCCACTAGTGGGTTGTAAAATCAGTTTAGTGGGAGGTGAAATCAATTTAGTGGGTTGCAAACAGCATTTGAAAGAATGAAATAGAGTAGAGAATAAAAGAGTGCATCACACTTAATAAGGGCAAGTACTATGTGAAATTTTTGTTTCCACACCACACATGTGTGTACTGAGCTGCAGTGTAAAGTGTATTTCTTACAGAGAATTGTAGAAGTCTCAGAGTCACTGCTGGGGAAAGGTGTGTCCCAAGTAGTAGTTTTCAGATAGATAGCAGCAATCTCAAAGTCTAATATAATATTCATAGTTAAGGCCAAGCCATGTAATCTTTGGTTCATTAGGTTTTCATTTCTTTCTTTCTTTCTTTTAAAAAATATTTATTAATTTATTTGGAAGGCAGAGTTACAGAGTAGGGGGAGAGAGAGAGAGAGAGAAAGAGATAAAGAGAGAAAGAGATAGGATCTTCTATCTACTTCTTCACTCCCCAAATGGCTGCAACTGCTGGGACTGGGCTAGGCTGAAGCCAGGAGCCAGGAACTCAATCCAGGACTCCCCCTGACACCCCCCCACCCCACACACACACACCATGAGGGTGGCAGGTACCTAAACATGTAGGCTAGCTTCCGCTGCTTTCCCAGGTGTGTTAGTAGGGAGCTGGATGGGAAATGGAGCAGCTGGGACTCAAACTGGTTCTCATAAGGCATGCCTGTGTTGCAGGTGGTGGCATAACCTATTGTGCCACAATGCCAGCTTCACCTCATGTTTTCCCATCTATGAAAATGGGAATAATATTTCCTCCCTAAAAACCTGCATTCTTCTGGTTACAAGTGAGGGGAAGTCAGTTCAAAATAGCTTCAGTTAAGGGATTGGGAAGACTCTGGGTCAGCTCATAGGGTCCGAAGCAAGAGTGGCAGGGAGCTGGGAGCTGGGCAGTTCTTGGGTCCAAGACTAGACTAGAGGACACGGTGCTGCCAGGACTCTCTGAGTCCAACTTTTCTTTGCTTGGTTCCATTTTCCGCCATGGCAGATAGCTGTCTTCACACGGTAAAAGATTACCATTAATCACGCATTTGTTTCCTTCTAGCTCTGAGACCGACCAGGCAAGAGGCCTTCCTTGTTAACATCAATTAGAATTTTCCCAGGGAAAGGTTCTGATTGGTCCATCTCTGGTCAGTGATCACTCTGACCAGGGGTATGAGCACTTAGCTTGGCCAGTCTGGGTTTTGCACCCAACCATGTGGGTGTGTGTGTATGGTGTATGTTGTTTGTGTGTGTGTGTGTGTGCATGCCTGTATGCTTTTAGAAGTGAGGGAAAGAATGATAAGACAATGTCGGTTACAGCATCTTCTCTGTGATACGGGAATGTTCTACGAATTAATAACATATAGTTCATGCAAGGTTCTGAACTTGTAATTTACCTTGAGGAATAACTCAAATGTCTTCACACTAAACTAGCATCTGTGGAACTAATTCTTGGGCTCATAAAAAGAGCAAGACGTGATTCACTCTACAGGAGGTGCCTTGGAGGCACCCGACCCTCGGCTTGACATGCAGAATGGCTTCCCAGGTCTCCTGTGCATCAATCCTCGCTCAGTTGGGTCTGGGCTGAGCCTTGTGATTGATGAAACACACCGGCTAGAGCGGCCTTCCATGGGAGAGACCCAGAGACACTGCTACTGTAGAGTTCTCAGCTCTGCACTGCTTCCCAGGATGTGAATGCTTCACGCTTACAATACAGGAGATGATGCTGTCTGGCGATGGTGAGGAAAAATATGTGCTAATGAAACTCTAAATGAGGGATGATGAAGCTAACCACTATTAGATCTGCTTAGTTTCCCTACGTGATTGGCTGAGGGGATCTCATTCACGGTTTCTTTAGCCCAGCCGTTCTTTGCTTGGAAGGCTCACCTTACTCCAAATAAATCATTTGAATATCTTATGCTGCTCCCGAGACTGTCCTGGCTACCCAAGTAGTTTCTTGTCAATCTTCTGTAATATGTTCTGTCACACTGGGCCCTCCTGGGGATGAAACAGGTTTACTCTAAGATTTTATGAGATCAACTTCTCGATATCCAATGGCCACTCATAGAATAGGATTATTAATACAGAATAAGTAACTGGCAACTGAGTTAGAGGGCTGCAGTTCCTTCGAGAGGCTCTAGATTTTTAAGTTAATTTAATGCTTATGAATACTAGAAGACTGACAGCGCAGGAGAATGCAGTGGGCTTTTCCCTCTGTTGAGCAGGCATCGCTGTATCTCAGACTGAGACCAACACTCTGGGCAAGCCTGTCCTGCTGGTGTCTCCCTCATCTCTACAATGGGGCACATTACACTTGTCCTGCATGGATAATGAGGGCTTGCAGGACACACTTTAGTCATTCAATGAGTGTTTATTGATTGCCTATTCTGTGCACTGACCAAAACAGACAAGAATCTGTGCACAAAGTGTATGTGTCATCGAGGGGGTATAAACAATAAACAGCATAAAGAATTGTGTCAAATGGTGATGTGTGCTACAGAGGAAACACAGCAGGGAAGAGATAGGAATTAGCGATGGGTCAGATTTTATTTATGTTTGAGAGGCTGAGTTACAGACACAGAGAGGGAGAGACAGAAAGAAAGGTCTTCCATCGGCTGGTTTACTCCCCAAATGGCTGCAGCCCGAAGCCAGGAGTTTCTTCTAGGTCTCCCACATGAGTGCAGGGGCCTGTGCACTTGAGCCATCTTCTACTGTTTTCCCAGGACATAGCAGGGAGCTGGATCAGAAGAAGGGCAGCCAGCACACCAACTTGTGCCCACATGGGATGCTGGTGCTGAAGGCAGAGGCTCAGCCTACTACCCCACAGCGCTGGCCCTGGATTTTATCTATTTTTTAACTTATTTGTTTGAGAGAGAGAGCAAGAATGAGTGACAGCGGGAGCAAGAGCGATCTTCCATCTGTTAGTCCACTCCCCAAATGCCTGTTATAGTGGGGATGGACCAGCCTGAAGCCAAGAGCTTGGAACTAGAGGGACCCAAGTGCTTGAGCCATTGCTTCTGCCCCCAGGGTACACATTATCAGGAAACTGGGACAGAAATGGAGTCAACTTGAACCCAGAGACCTTGATATGGGATGTGGGTATCCTAAGCAGTGAATTAACCACTGCACCCAACGTTTGCTCCAAATGTTGGGATTTTAAGTTAGTTGGTCTGGGAAAGCTTCAGACAAAAGAATATTTGGAAGGAAGGAAGAAAAGAAGGAAGGGAGGGAGGGAGCCAGCCATGCAGAGAGCTGGAGGGAGAAGATCTCACACAGACAGCCCAGCAGGGGTAGCAGTGCCAAGCTGCACCTGGCATGGTGGGGAAACAGCAGGGAGGTGGGCATGGCTGGGGAGGAACGTGCCAGGGCCTGGGAGAAGACTAACATGTGTAAGATGCCCGTGCATGCTTGGTGCCCCTTATTCCTGCCCTGGGGCCATATCGACCCAGACAAATGCTACTGGATGACTGAGGAGCACTCTGGAGGTCTCAGGTCTTCCTGAGGTTGCTTGAGGGCGGCAGTTTCCTCAATCACAAAGTGGGAGTGACAATGACAGTGCAGCCTTCCTACCAAGAAGTTGAAGGAAGCAGCAGAACAGAGGTGAGATGTGCATCTTCGCACGTGTGAAGGCCAGCAGTCAGGCCTGTGGAGTGTGTTTATTGAGAACTGCACGAAGCCCGTTAGCCCCTTCTACTCTCCTGCCCACTGCGGGAGGCACGGCCAGGGCGTCTCTATAGTTCAGTGTGCTCTCCTGCCTTTAGTTGGTTTCCCGGAAGCTCTTGATTGGAGAGTCTAAGGCTACGGGATTTGTTGTGATGGTCAGTTAGCTTCTCTCTGTTCTCAACCTCAAGGCACAGTTGAAGCCCCAGTTTTCTGAAAGGGCAGGTTGGGTGTTGTTAGCCCACATGTCATAAGGGAGCCTTGCTGTGAGATTTAGAGAAAAGATTAGAGGGACAGAGACAAGGCCCAAGGCTAGGGCATCATCCCTCAGGTGAGGGGTGTTGGGCGAGAGGCCCCAGGAGACGGTGGCCTCAGTAGAATCCAAAGTTCCCCATTATTTGGTGAGGCCAGAGTTGGAACCAAGAGTGGCACAAAATTATTGGTCAAGTGTTCAAGAGTGGGGCTGGCACTATGGTGTAATAGGTTAAGCCTCTGCCTGTGGTGCTGGCATCCCATATGGACGCTGGTTCAAGTCCTGGCTGCTCCACTTCTGATCCAGCTCCCTGCTAACGGCTTAGGAAAACAGTGGAAGATGGCCCATGTGTTTGGGCCCCTGAATTCGCATGGGAGACCCAAAAGAAGCCCCTGGCTCCTGGCTTTGGATTGGCCTAGCTCCAGCCATTGTGGCCATTTGGGAATTGAACCAGCAGATGGAAGATCTCTCTCTATGTCTCTCCTTCACTCTATCTATGACTCTGCCTTTCAAACAAGTAAATAAACCTTAGAAAAACATCTTAAGGAGCAGTTTGGTACCAAATATAGTTTGTGATCTAGAACTCAGGGCCCAGGTAAGGAGAGAAGGGAATGGAGTCAAATGCCTGGAAAATGAGAGGGAGTAAATCCTTAAACTGATTTGTGTCTTGTTTTGAGTACAATTGGAAACTACCTTGATCGAGAGCGATAAAATACAGCTTGCTAGGTCCCAGCAATTCAGAGACAGTGGGGTGGAGCTAGAGACCCTAAAGATAAAAGTGACCCAGTGTTTCTGATGTAGAGCTGCTCCCCTGGTTTGAGACCTACTGTAGGAGGAGGTGGGAGTGCTCGCCTGTTGAAGTGAAGCCTGAAGGCACGGGAGGGTTGTTCCCAACACTTTAACCTGACTCTCCTGGTTGTAGTGTGTGTTTCCATACCAATTTCATCCTTATTGGCTCTATCTCCTTTCAAAAAACTACTATTTGAAAGAGTGATAGAGAGTAGGAGAGAGAGAGAGAGAGAGAGAGACAGAGAGAGAGAGAGATCCTGGTGGTTTACTCCCCAAATGGCCACAAGGCCAGGGCTGGGCCAGGCTGAAGCCGGGAGCCCAGAATTCCGTCTGGTCTCCTACTTGGGTGCAGGGGCCCAAGCGCTTTCCTAGGTGCATTAGCAGGGAGCTGGATTGGAAGGGACAGGGCCAGAACTGGAGCCAGCACTCATTTGGGATGCCGCTGTTGCAGGCTGAGGCTTAGCCCACTGTACTACAATGCTGCCCCTCTGTCTCCTTTTTTCATGTTAACCTTGACTTCTCTAACTAAATTAAAGTGATCTGAAGATCAGGGACCATGTCTTTTACTTGTTTGTTTCTGACATAGCACTGAATTTAGTGCTGGGGATTTGGAATTTCTATAGCTACCTTCTGATTTTAAGAATTAATTACACAGCCATTTTTGCCTCCACCTTACCTGTGATCAACATTTTTGCAAATGTGCTGATTATCTTAGCCAGCCAGGATTGTAAGTTATGGGCGCATCTGCATAAAACTTTTCTCATTATTTGTAAAGCACCTTATTGCAATGGCTGGATATGTCTTGGCTGCATAATACTATATTTAAAAATCCCGAGGCCCAGTCCCTACCCAAGACCAATTAATTAAGAATCTCTAGGAATGAGACTCAGGCATTACTGCAGAGGGAAGAGTAAGGGTTAATGGAACTGTAACTCAGAGGAGGAGGAGCCTCTGCAGAGCAAATGGTTAACTCCCTGAAGGGAGTTTTGAGGCCTGATGCTTAGATCTGTGGCAAAGGCATTGCTGGTTGATGCTGTGAGCTTTAGAAAGGCACAGCCAACTATGCAGACAGGAAAGCTTGGTTGGCACTCGGGCAGTACTAGACTGGCTGGTAGTCAGATCCTGGGGCACTCAGGATGGGGCCACTGTCATGACTGCTGTCAGTACTGTGGGTGCTGTGGGTGCCAGAAGAATTAGGAAGGTGGGGCCATGACTATCCTTTGCTGCTGAGGGGTGTAGGCTAGAGCTGGATGCAGGAGAGCTAAGTTCCCTCTTCCTTCCAACCTGTAATGACAGGGCCACCTGGCTAGGGAGTTTGGAAATGCAGTTTGCAGAGTAGAGGGATGGAAGAATGGATACACTGCTCATAGACAACTGACAAATAATAAGCATACCCAGCAGTCCTTCCCATAGATAGTAAAGCTGGGATTGGAACCCAGTTTTCCTTCACTGTCTGTGCTTAACCACCACACTTTGCCCAAGAGTAGCTCATTTCTATGGTTTGAATATTTATGTTCCCTCCTAAAGTCATGTTGAATCTTTACCACATTGTGCTGGTATTAAGAGGGTCGTTTAGAGGATGATTAAGTCATTAAAGTTCTGTCCTCATGAATGGATTGAGGTCTTATCAAAGGGCCGGAGTGAGCTAGTTTAGGCCCCTCTTGCCCTCCCAACTTTTTTTGCCATGTGAGGACACAGAAACCAGGCAGAGAGCAACCCTCCCCAGAAAGCAATTCTGCCGGTGCCTTGAATTTGGACTTTCCAGCCTCCAGAACACTGAGAAATAAGGTGCTGTGGTTTATATGTTGTCCAGTCCATGATATGTTGTTATAACAGCACACATGGACTAAGACATTCATCCTTCCTCCTATGTGGGCAGATATTCATCTGGTCATTTTTTAAAAGACTTATTTATTTGAAAAGCAGAGTAACAGAGAGAGAGGGGGAGAGAGAGAGAGAGAGAGAGATAGAGATAGAGATTGAGTTTGAGTTTCCATCTGCTGATTCACTCCCCAGATGGCTGCAATGGAGTCTCTTGCTGGAAGAGTCCCCAGGTGGCACAGATCATCACCTGGCCCGAGACGGGGAGCACCTGCGTCTGCTCATGTCTGCAATCCTGTTGTTCAATAACCAATCATGGGGCTTGGCTCTAATGACTTACTCCAATCCCAATTACTTCCCAAGGCCCCAAAGCTAGAACACCACAGTCAGATTAAGTTCCCACCCGCTTAAGACTGTCACCAGAGACTTTAGGCTATAAACTCCTTCCTGACACCATAACTAATCATGTTGTCAAAGCTAAAAGTAATTGTAAACAGGAATTCTCTACTTTACTTGAATTTTAGGAATCTGCAAAGGGTCCAAATGCAGCCGACAGCCACTCTCTTCTCTTCGATCAACTCCCTCACTTTCGCAGTCACTCCACTATGTGACCCAATCATGGGGCCCTTTTTACAGCCTGTAGAACCCTAGACAATCAGCTTTCAAAACAGCTGCCTCTTCTAGGGACCCCTCTCAGTGCTGCTGGGTTTGCTTAGTTGCTCTGTGGATCCCCTTGGTGCTGCCGAGGTTTTGTTTGTATTTTTTTCCCTCCTTCACTTTCGCTTGCTCCCTGCTTTACACGCCCTTTCTTGTCCATGCTCCTCATCTTTCCATGTACATTAGCCATGGGCCTGGTGGAGAAAAAAGAATTGTGATCATTGCAGACTCCTGTAGTGCTGTCGCTGTCTGGAAAGTTCTGAACTCCTCTTCTGCAATGCTCCTCAGAGCGAGTTTATGAGAGACGCAGAAGGCCATCAATCTCATTTCTTCACTTTTGTCTTTTTTGGACCAAGACAGGGTTACTTGAGTTAGGTCCATAGCCTTCTTGTTCACTAGAATTTTGTTTGCTTCCAAGAATTAAATCAATTTTCAGAGGAATATATTCGGTATCATTTAAGATAAATGTTTGTCTATATATCTACCTATCAATCAATGGATCAATGAATAAGTTATCTTTATTAAGATATTCAAGGCCGGCACCGTGGCTCAACAGGCTAATCCTCTGCCTTGCGGCGCCGGCACACCGGGTTCCAGTCCCGGTTGCCCCTCTTCCAGGCCAGCTCTCTGCTATGGCCAGGGAGTGCAGATGGAGGATGGCCCAAGTCCTTGGGTCCTGCACCCCATGGGAGACCAGGAGAAGCACCTGGCTCCTGCCATCGGATCAGCGCGGTGCGCCGGCCGCAGCACGCTGGCTGTGGTGGCCATTGGAGGGTGAACCGATGGCAAAAGGAAGACCTTCCTCTCTGTCTCTCTCCTCTCTCACTGTCCACTCTGCCTGTCAAAAAAAACAAACAAAAAAAAGATATTCAAGAGCTTCCTAGGGGGTCGGCGCCGTGGCTCAACAGGCTAATCCTCCACCTTGCGGTGCCAGCACACTGGATTCTAGTCCCGGTCGGGGCACTGGATTCTGTCCCCATTGCCCCTCTTCCAGTCCAGCTCTCTGCTGTGGCCCAGGAGTGCAGTGGAGGATGGCTCAAGTGCTTGGGCCCTGCACCCCATGGGAGACCAGGAGAAGCACCTGGCTCCTGCCTTCAGATCAGCGCGGTGCGCTGGCCGCAGCGCGCCGGCCGCAGCGGCCATTGGAGGGTGAACCAACGGCAAAAGGAAGACCTTTCTCTCTGTCTCTCTCTCTCTAACTGTCCACTCTGCCTGTCAAAAAAAAAAAAAAAAAAAAAAAAAGCTTCCTAGGGTGATTAGAAGGGCAGATTTAGGAATATCACTTTAGTCCTATGGCGCTCAGTGTAACTGACAGGCCTGAGATGAAGCAGAGAGCAGGTTCCTGCCTACTGGTATTGGATGGGTGGAATAAGAGGGTGAGGAGGATAGCTTCTGTACGCTCCTAGGAACTCTGGCTTCAGTGTGGGCAGTGAAGTGAAGCGACCATGCTATGGGAAAGGTGGGCCTCCTCTGGACATGGTTTACGGTTGTCATTGGCAACATGGAGTAGAAGATCCAGAAACTGTGCTCCTTCCGCTCTTGATTGGGAAACCACGTGCGATGCTCCTGGGAAGTCTGTTCTCTGCGGAGAAGATTGAGATGCCAGGGACTGACCCCATACTGCCTGTGGTTGACGCGGGGGTGGCCCTGGAGACAGGCAGATCTAAAGCCAGGGAAGCCCTCGAGGGGACCGAAGTCCCTTGTTGAACCTTTTGTCAGTTTCCCTAAATGTGAGTTGAAGATTTCATTATTTGTGAGCCCTGATTAAAAATTGTTCCACTTTTGGGGTGGCACTGTGGCGTAGCGGGTAAAGCCACCACCTGTGGTGCTGGCATCCCATATGGTGCTGGTTCGGGTCCCAACCGCTCCACTTCTGGTCCAGCTCTCTGTTATGTCCTGGGAAAGCAGAAGATGGCCCAAGTCCTTGGGCCCCTGCACCCACGTGGGAGACCTGGAAGAAGCTCCTGGTTCCTTGCTTCGGATTGGTGCAGCTCCGGCCATTGCAGCCATCTGGGGAGTGGACCAGCGGATGGAAGACCTCTCTCTCTCTCTCTCTCTCTCTCTCTCTCTCTCTCTGCCTCTGCCTCTCTGTAACTCTACCTTTCAAATAAATAAATAAATCTTTAAAAAATACTGTTCCACTTTTATATAACTGCAGATCATGTGTTATCAATATAGCGTGGAATTGCACTGAAGGCATAGTGGATGTGTTAGTTTCCTGTGGCTGCCACAAACTTGGTAACTTACAGCAAAATCAATTTATTTCCACAGAAGCAGGGCCAGAAGTCCAAAACCAGGCTGTTGGCAGGCCCTTGCTGCTCCCTTGGAAGGCTCGAGGGGTGAATGTCTCCTTGCTTCTTCCGGATTCTGGGGACTCTGGGCAGCCCCGGTCTTGTGGCAGCATCACTCCAGCCTCTGCCTCGGTCCTCACCTGGTCCCCTCCTCTTCCTCTGTGTCTCTTCTCTATGTGTCTCTTGTAAGGATGCTTGCCATTGCATTTAGGGTGCACATTTGAATAGTCCAGGAGAATCCTTAATTGCATTTTCCCAGACCCCTCTATACAAATAAGGTCACATTCACAAGTCCTGGGGCGTAAGGATGAGGACATACCTTTGAGGGGGCCCACGATTCAACCCACCACAACGGGTTTGTCAGTCTTCTCATATACGTTAAGATGTTTGACCCGTGGCATCTAAAATTTGTTGTAATCAAGAAGTAAACCTTACTGAGCATTTTCTCTGCCATACACCTTTCAAAGTCATTGAGTTCGTTGTTTCATAACAATTCTATGATCATTATTTCCATTGCACAGATGAGAAAGTTGAGGTTCAGCGAGGTTAAGCGATTGGTTAAGGTGTGGAGCTGAGCTTGCATCCAAGTCCATGTATTTTGAGCCTAGGCCCATAACCATCATGGTGTGGGAGAAGTAAAAGCACATTAAGTGTCTTAAACACTTCAATCAAAAACAATTTTCCCCCTAACTTCTTAAAAATTGCTAGTGAGCAAATAATGCTAACACGCATGTATTTCCTGATAACCCATAGGCTTCTCTATACCCCAAAGCTAAGGCATAGAGCAGAACCCAATAAATGAGTTTGTTTGAAAATGAAACCAATACTATGTCTCTGGGAGATACATAGCGGTAGGGTCATCTTTCTAAAATTTGGAAAAAGGCACAAAGCTGTTTTCCTAAGCAACACTGAATCCCTCAAACGTTCCTCATTCTAGGTAACTAACTTGAGCGCTTGTGTATGTAGGAACATGGAAACACGACACACCTATGGTCCAACATTCCCTGGAGTTCCAAACTCCTTTGTGATTTTTTTTCGGCTTTCTTGACTTGCAATGCACCCTCGGATTCTGCATTCAGGGTGGCCTGTGGGTTACCGGAAGGCAAGAAGAGAGGTGCTCTCTTCATCTGGCTGTGGTGACAACAGTGGTCAGTAGGTGTGTCCAGTCTGACCTGAGCCACAAGCTAGCTGATGTGATGATGGAAGCTCTGGGACTCAGTTTTCTTACCTAAAATGGCTAGATCAGTGATTCTTGCTTTTCTGTGGTCTTTGATGACTTGGCAATAACTATGTACCTTCTTCTCAGAACAGTGCCTGCTCACAATGTTATCTGCCTCTTCCAGGAATTATCTGTGGATCCTGGACTAGACCATCCCCAGAGTCCATTTGAGCTCCAATATCACAGGAATCTGTTAATACTCACATTCACCTCTTCTATCAGAGAGGGAATGCTGGGTGTGAGTTGTGACACAGAAATCCTTCATCTAACAGGACGAAGAGAGGGCTGTGTGAGAGACGACAGAACAGCATCTATTTTACGAGAGAGAAACATGTATACATTGCGCAAGTGCTCTTAGACTCCGAAGACCCTCTAAGAGTCTCTCGGTAATTACGCTGCACGTACTGAAGGGCTTTGACTTTGGAAAGACTTTGACTTTGGAGTTCTCATACAATTACATTTCCCAGCTGATGCCAGGGAGGCAGTGCTGCTTTTGTCACAGCCAGAATCCAAGGGAAATGGCTGCTGGCAGTTCCAAGGAGTCAGAAAAAGTTCATGTGGCACACGGATCATGCCCTGTGCACAAAGAAGCTGTGTTCTTCTTCCAGGGTGGCTTTGTGTGTGTGTGAGCTAGGGCTCTGAGGGTGCTCAGTAGGCTCCAGGGGGGATGCCCAGGAGATAAGACATGCAGCACAATTGCGAGAGCTTGCTTGTCGGTGGAGGAGCACTTTCTTTCTGAACTGCTTCTCCTCCTACAGGCCTATCGTGCTGCATCTGTGTTCCCCTAGCTCCAAGTGGCCATGCAAAGATTTAGTGGCCATCTGATGAGCGAAGGTGTGGCTCCGGGCACCTGCACATCGCACATGCCTTAGGAACAAGATTGTCCTGCATCGCTTGTTGTAGATAACTGACCAGCAGGTGAGCGGTCAGGTCAGTCTTTGTGTGCTTGTGGGCTGGTTTTTCCTTGGAGCCTCAGGTAGTCTACGGTAGCGGTTATTTGTGTCAGTCTCCTTCGAGTTTAGGGTATGTAGGGATGTCTGCACATGCAAGTGTGCAAGACCTTCAGCAGGATAAGGGAGAAGCAAATGGCTCAAGATCATGGCTAGAAAGAAGAGAACTGGGGACCAAATTCCACCTCCTGCCATTCACGTCTAATCCTCCTCTCTTTCTGTGGGGACTCACTGTCCGAAAGAACTTCCTGCTGTGACCTACGTCCTACGTCCTACCTGACCTGTGTCCTACGTCTGCATTGTCCAACGTGGTGCTCACAAGCCACTTGTGGCAACGAAGGATTTGAAACGTTGCTAACCTGATAGAAAACAGAATGTTAGATTTTGCTGAATTTTGATGAACTCAAAGGAAAATTCAAAGAGCCACAGAGGACGAGTGGGAACTGTAGCCGGCACGCAGCTCTGGATGGCTCCTTCTGATTTCATTTCCATGGGATCTTCTCCAAATACGAGACACTGTGTCTTAAATCACTGTCATCCTTTTGATAGGCAAACCTAATGATCAGCTTAGAATAAAAAAAGCCTTATTAGCTTGTCTGTATAAATAAAGATGTGCTCCATTACTGCCTGCTCAATGGCGTTGTTTCTCGGTAATATTTATACCCGTCTGTGGGCTCGTGTGTCACGCACACATCAAGGCAGCTTCCTAACGGGTGGCCCTTGTTTCTCACATGGCCCTGTCAGTTCTGCCTAGGTGGTACCTGCCAAACCCTCCTTTTTCTACCCTCAGAGTTTTTTTTTTTTTTTTTTTGTTCTTATTCCATTCACTTCCAAATATCATTACCATTGCAAACAAGGAAAATGTGTTTATCAGAAACTGCAAACTCCTTTAGGGCCTCATAGGATTAATCACGGTTATAAAGTTTTATTAAACACAATTTTTGTTTAATGACAAGCTCCACCAGTCCTTCCCATCCCAAACCAATCCTGTCCTAAGGGTGAATTGAGCTCAGCAGATTGTTTTCAACAGACTCTTGAAGACAATCCCTATTACTTTGTCATGCACAGAGATATTTTTCTTCCTGGATAATTTGAACTTCCTTAAAAATCACATCTGTTTCATACTTTATTTATTTGTAATTTAAATCCTTAAATTGAATCTTTCATTACTAACATCTGGGCTTGAAATGCAGCCCACTTGAAAAAATACAAATTTTATTTTATTTGTAGTTACCCCCCTTCACTCGGTAGCACTGGTACGAACGTTCTCTGGCCAGAGGCAAAACAGCCGGGTATCTTAAAGCTGTGATGCTGTACCACGTGTAATGTGGCTCACTTGATTGTCCCTGAAGTGACTGGCAATTTGCCCAGAATTAGACTGAATGCACGTAATAAGCTGTAGAATTTCCACAATATTGACAATTAGATATCTCTATACAGCAGCAGCTGTGTATTGTTCTCATGGTATGGTCCTCTCAAAGCACCTCCTAAAAAGAAGAAAAAAAAAACCTGGCAGAAGGTTGCAGGCAGTAGAAAGGTAATATACATTGTATGAAATATCTGAAATTCAGATTAATAGGGATGTTTCTATTAGGACAGTTTTCTGCAATGGAAATCATGGCTGAAACAGAATGCTTTGCAATAGGAGTTTATAACACCACATCTGTATCGGGTAATTGCTATATTTTTAGCATGTTTCAGAGGAAGATACCTTTTCTCATTTCCATTCATTGCAAAAGGGAGGGGATTGTATCAGTGCTTCTGGAGTGTTCCAAAGCCTTGAGAGCAAGCAGTTCTGACCCAGCGGACGTGCTGGTGTGCCTCTGACCCTTCGGACACAGCTTTGGTCATTGAAAACTATCCCCTGAATGGAAATGAGCCCCAAGCAATCGTTGTGCTTGTGGACAGTTTTGATGGAAAAGAACTCGGCTCCTAATTTGCCACTTTGCACACAGAGAGCCATTCGAGTAAACATGGAAGCATCTCTCCATGTTTCCCCAGTTCTCACAAGGTTTCTCCACCAGCCCATTTGTTCCATGATTACAGAAAAGAAAGGGCATGTCGGAACTGAGCCGACAGTTCTCAGCATCTAGAAGACACTGTCCACAGCCCCAGGATTTGAATGCTATTTTAAACCACGCATTTGAAGTTTGCATGAGGAACGGCTGGTCTTTGATATTTTGCCCAGTGGATCTGGGGCAGGCGGTTGTTCTTTGGAGCCAGTCTCAGCAAACTTTGGGTTTGGCTGTTTGTTTCCTTGCAATGGAAATGAACATTTTAAAAGAAAGCTGCTGTTTTTAGAAATGTGCCATAAAACCTCAGGAACAATAAGATGTCATGTTTTCTGTTGCAGATCTTAATTTATCAAGCTAATTACCAACGAAGTGAGGCTAAATTGCTGATCATCTCGAGACTGATCAGTTCAGCAACAAGGCACTGTTGGGTTCGGTAAGGGTCAGCAGCAGTGTTTGGGTAGCGTTGTAGTGTGGGGTACATTCTCACCTTTTTAAATGGTATTGTACCCTTCATTTAGAAAATGCCACATTGTTAAGGATGCATTCGGTTTCAGTCCAACACATACATTTATTTCCCCATGAATGGGAACTAAAGGAGAACGACAGAAATCAAGTTTCTTATTAACAAAAAATCTCAAGGAAATTTCCTTGACAATCTGGTTTAAAACTCCATCTAACACCCATCATCTATATCTAGCTGTGTATCCTTTAAACTTTATTCATATTTGTACTTCTGCTCCTCCCCCTTCCCTGAGTCCAGTGTTCAATGATTGCCCCATAATGATTGTCTTCTGTCTGGATAAGGCAACAGGAGATGGGTGGGACCTCCTTTTAGGAACTGGGAACTCTGAATTCTCTGGGTTCAGTTATGTTCCTTACAGGCTGGGTGACTTTAAGCTGGCTGTGTTGCTTCTCTGGGCTTTCGTTCCCCGGAATATGGACAGAAATCCATAGAGCCTGGTGATCCAGAGGATTCCGTGTACCAGACGGTCCGTGAGAGCTGTCCTCAGCATGAGTTGGCTTTGGGAAGGGCGGTGTCTTTCCCCTGGTGTGAGAAAGGTACTTTCTTGGCACCCACTTTCACCAGCCTTGCCCTCTGCATCCACCTGCAGTTGAATCGGCGCCTAATGAGGTCAGATCCTGATGTGATTCCCGTGTGCTGCGGACGGGGCTGAGACGGCACGAAGTGGTATCGTGTGGGTCTTTCTATTGCCAGCAGCATAACACCGGGCCCCTCTGGTGCCCAATGTACTCTAATAAAGGAGGTTAAAGAGCCAGTACATTAATTGAGTCCCGTCCTAAGTCCCTTTTATAACCTGTGCTATCAGCACAAGTACAAGTGCGGTGTGGTAAGGAATATCATTATGAAACAGATTTCCTGCGAGAGGAATTAGCTGGCTCTGGTGGGCATCCCTGCTGTAATGAACACACTTCTGTGTTTATGAATACAGTTAGAGATGTACTCTTAACAATTCTGCTGGGGAAAAAGGCTTCATTGGATAGCTCATGCCTAACGGAGCATTTTCTCGGACTGGCTCTTGAAGGGTTAATCTGTAGTTTACTATTGAATAACATAAAATGAGCTGTAAATAATGTAATGATATGTATTGTTAAGCTACATATACCATACCAGGTGCTACTACACCCACTCCTCACTCAGATATAATCTGGGGCAGTCAACAAACACAGATGTATTTTAACAAAGAGAGAGAGAGGGAGATAAAGACAGAAAGAACAAGGAAAAAAATTAAAACATATGTAAGATAATTTAACCAAGATAGAGATCCAGGTAAAACTTGGCCTATTTTTTTTCCCCTCTGAGTAGCTTCTCTGTGCCGGATGAAATACAACAGCATTTTGGCTTGTTTTTGGAACACACACGAGCCAAACACGTGGGAGCCACCTTGACAGGCCTTTTGTATAACTACAAGGAAACTGATAATCCTAAATAAATTACATGGGAAAAATATGAATCTTTGAATACTAGTAATTATAATGGTTATTTTTCACTTTTGTAGCACCTGCAAATGATGTATATATAACAAAGCTTCAAAAAGCTCTAATTAACTTTTTATTTTTTTCCATTTACTGGCTTTAACCAGTTTGCATTAATTGGCAATTTATATCTATATATTTTTACCAAATATTTCTATTACTTTTGAGTGGCTGGAAATCACACATTATTGAATTTATTTTCGCTGAGTTTGTTTCTGATTTTTGTCAGCCACTAGCTCTAAACTTCTCCCTGCCTGCCCTGCTCTGTGGAGGGGGAAAGGAGGGAGGAATATGTTTTTAGGTTGATTTCCTGGGCGGGAAAGGCCCAGCAAGGACATGACTTCCGACTGCTGGTGCCAGTCACCTTCCCAGCGGCGAGTGCCAGGTGGAATTCCTATTTTCTAGTGCCTGTGGGAAGTCTGAACAGCTCTTCCCCAACGTGCAGTTGGGAATTCTTGCTGTTTGCACCACCTCCAGGGTCAGCCTCATGACACGCAGCCCTGCGCTGCTTCACAGCCCCAGCTGAGCTGAGAGCACCGCTACCACCTGGCCCTTGTGCATTAGGGCTCGGGCAAGTCAGACCCAGGTGGAGCAGAGCTCTGGGGGAAGGGGGAGGATCTCAAAACGGAGCTCAGCCTGCAATCCCGATTCGCGCAGCGGCTGCTTGCTGCCCCCTTGGGTGGCAGTGCCCGGGGGTGAGGGGGGTCCGTGCTCGCCTGTGACCTGGGCAGGAGAAGCCGTTTATCTCAGGACTCCTGGCAGCAGCAGGTGTCTTTAGCTCTCTGGCTTCCAAGCCTGTGCCATCTACACGGAAGTCCATGAGGGTGGAAGGTCTGGACGGTGTCGACGGAGCCTCTCCATCACCAGGAGGGAAAAAGGTTCCAGTCTAGGCGTCGGCCAGTGCCCCGGGGGCGGGGGGGGGGGTCCCTCCAGAAAGCTGCAGTGGGAGGAATCAGAGCACACGCGCCTGCATGCGTGCACGTGTGTGTCTGTGCCTTTTTTTGGGGGGGGGGGAGCAAAGCCTTTTCGTGCTATCCACGCAGAAGTGGAAGCTGGCGGAAGGGCCTGGCGGGCGGTGAGTGCCCGCGGGCCCAGCGGCGCAGCTCCCCGGCTGACATGGGCACGGGCCAGAGTGAATGCTGCCTGAAAGTAAGACGCGGCCTCTCCGGGTGCAGCGGCAAGATGGCTGCCCCAGCCATCTGCAGGACATCAAAGGCTGCTGCCTGATGGTGCTCGGGCTGCCAAAGCTTCTAAAGGGTTTGGCGCCGGATTGGAAATCGGATGCAAACTGTCCATCTGCCGCATGGCACTGGCGACAGCTGATTCTTTTGCAGTCTGCAAGATGGACGCGACCTAAGCCAATCGGCCCCCGTCCCTGATTGCACAAGGTTTGTCCGACCCGTTTCATTAGCCAGACACACGAGAGGCAGTATGTGGCTTTTCATTGTGTTGGGTACGTGACGCTATCAACACCAGTGTTGGGGACTAGCGGAGAAACCAAAGGGGACACACTGCTGCTTCTGCGAGAAAGCATATTGGCAATGCTCGAAGCATATTGGGGCATAACAGTAGCCTGAAAACCCCAATATGGATCAGGACAGATGACCAGCTGTCTTGACTGACATTTTTTAACACGTTTCAAGGGTATCCCTACAGGACATAAAAGCTAACTATACATCTGTGTACCTCTCTTTATGTCCCACCCCTCCTGGCTTCTACTGAATGTGTGGTACATGGAAAGTCAGAACCTAGCTAACAGCTCCAGTGACAAAGCAACGTCTGGATGTGCTCACATAGTGGCCCGCCCACCCAGGAAGTGTGGGAGCTCCCCTGGGAGGGCAGGACCCCCCCAGCTCTGGGAATGAATGAGTCCCTGACCCCAAAGTGGAGCCAGCAGCCAAGCTGTGCCTTTAAGGGTGGAGGAGTGTTTTTGGGATTGGAAACTGTTTCCTTTACTGCCCTCTGCACCCAGCTTTTATGGCCACTCTGCCATCCCAGAATCCTGTAGTAAATTCAGCGTGGCTCTTGGCTGACCTGGTTGGGGCTGCAGCCACTGGGGAGCCAGACCCTGTGCTGCAGCCCTGTGGTGAGGTGGAGGGTTGGTGGAAGGAGAGAGAGAGGAGAATGTTAGGGAGGAAGAGCATGTTTGTAATTCCAATTTTGGAAAATACACATCCGAGGGCATGAGAGAGTAAGCTGGATCTGAGGAGTCTGGAAATCACAAGGAATCTTTGAGTTCTCGAATGCTGTGGTTGAAATGTAGACTCTTTGTGGTAATAGCATATGTTGCTGATGTCTTTGTTACACTTTGTTTTCTATCTGGCTTGCTCTCTATCTGGATCCATCGGATCATGAAGGAGTATAACATTGGGGCTGCAGATCTACTGGGGCTGAAGCTTAGGCTCTGTGCATTGCATCACTCAAAGCTTTCCTTTCTCTGGTGATAAGCATTGAAGTACACCAGAAACAAACTATTCTCTTTGAAGTAAAAGGTGCATGGTGGAAAGCTAGGCTCTTCTTTGAGACTCACAGGCTCATTTTTGGAGTTGCAGTGGAAATTCGAGGTGATCCAAGCCAAGATTCTTGTAGTAGAGATGAGGAGGTCGTGATGAAGAGGAAGGTGGAGTGACATGTCCAGAGAAACAGCAGCTGGGGTGTGGCTGAGTTGGAACCCAGGTTCCTGCCCTCCCAGTGTATTTCTCTCCACGTTTAACCAGGTCAGCTCAAGAACTGGAGATGTCCGTAGTGCAACATGACATAACCATACACCTACTTACTAATTTATTGGACTAAAAGATTATGTTTTCAGATAAAGTTAAACATTTTGTCATTGAAAACTCCAAAATCTTGCTTCAGTCTTGCTGTGCAATAAACAAAAAGATTTCCTTGGTTCAACTTTATCCATCTGCTGTTCAAAGATTGTTTCAAAGAATGTTTTGCTCTGAGATGGGAAAGAAGTGAGATTTGTCAGCTGTCATAGAGGACTCAGGCCAGGGCTCCTGGTGACCCTTCTCTGCATGGGGAAGCTGGGAGGCAGTGCCACCCCCACAAGGAATGCAAGCTTGCCTTCTCTCTGCCAGAGTCTTCCAATAAAACTGTCACTGCTGATGGGAGCCCAGGGTTCATAGGTACATGACAAAAGTTTATGTGTTGGATGCCGAAACACACTAGTGCCTTGTCAGGGTTGGCACAGGCAATTCTGTTGTGCAGATAGTTAAAAAAATAGTGCCAGGTGCAGCATAAATAAGAGTTCCTCACAGACACTGTGCCGTTCAACTTTCTATTCTAAATCAAAGTCTTCCTTTGTTCCCAACTTCTTGCCGAAACAACTTTTATGTTGGCCGATGAAAGGAAAGCGCCCAGACTCAAATCTTCCCAGAGAACGCATCGTGTAGCTGTGAGTCTGGATTCCAGGGCCCAGTCCTTCATATCCCTTCTCTCCAGCTTGAAATCCATTTTGGGTTTTTTTGTTTGTTTGTTTTGTTTTGTTTTCAAAGATGGATGGATGGTATAGAAGCCGTTTTCCCTATCAGGCATTGCCAAATTATACGGCAGTTTTGATTCCATCTCCTGTGGTAGGCTCATAAAAATCATTCTGTTAGGCACACTCACAGCGTTCATGTAATTTGCTCGGGTGATCTGAAAGAAAATCACAAGTGTGCTAAGGTCATGATTTGAAAAATTAAAAACCTGGAAAGCCAACCATAGAGGCAGAATGCTGCAGCACAATTTAGTGATGTGTAGATACTGCAATTCTGGTTAACAACTTGTGGACAAACCTTGACTTTTTTTTTTAAAGCCAGAATTAGAAAAATTATTTAAAACTCTTCCGTGATCTTCAGTTTCACCCATTTTTACTCCCTGTCTCCAGCATCAGCTGTCTATGGAGCCAAGACTTCCTGGATGCTGGACAAGTTACGGCAGGATGGAGCACCGAGTACTGATGCCTCTTTAGCATCAAGTCTGAAAAATCCGACTCTATTTGTCCAGAAGACCCAAGCGGAAACAATTGGTTCATTGATGGGATTTTTTGGGGGAAAGATCTGACTCCTATTCTAGAATATCTGGATTATAGAGGTGGCAGTTAGTTGCTTTAGAACACAAAGACAGATTGAGAAGTTTCTAGGAGGGGAAGTGGGTTGAGCATGAATGTTACTGCCTTTCATGTGCACCTGTGCCCTCCTCCCCACCCCCCCACCCCCACCCCCACCCTCCCAAACATGTGCAGGCCTCGCATTTGTCTGTTTTCTGGATTTCTTTGGATCCACCTGATGATAAATAGCAGGAAAGAAAGTAAAGAATGAGGCCAACCAGCCAGGTGTTTTGACTGAATGTTCCAGGCATTTGAACGTTTATTGAGTGGGTTTTAGAAACATAGCAGAGTGTTGAAGGTGTGGAGAAACACCAAAGTGAGTAAGATAAATATCCTATTCTTACAAAATTTGTAGCAGAGTCAAAGTTTGTGCAAAATCCACCAGAGCTTCCCTGAATCCTGGGATTTCTAGTGAATTCAGTGGGTGCAACTGGAAAGCTGTGGTTGGACAGACTGCATGCCTACGGCCATGTCTGTGAATCAGGCAGCGTGACTCATTCAGTCTATTTCTTCCAAAAACTTTGTCCATTGTCCATGGGAGTGGAGGATCATAAATGCTAGTTGGGATTTTTAACCTTGCCAGCTGACACAGCTCTGATGGCTGGGTCAGAATTCTGATTCCAATGCAGGCGTGGGGTGTGTCTCGTAGGTTGTGTTGTGGTTAGGAGCCTGTCCGGTTGATCATCCTTAATCAGGGTCTTTTTAAAAGTGTAAATGGAAGACAGCAATGATCATGCCAGGACAACAGCAGTAAACCACGATGTCCTGAGCCAGTGGGACATATGGTCACCCTGGTTATAGATGGGATGAAGCCTCTGGAGTTTACCTGTGGGAAGTGAGAGCGCTCTGGAGATTCCCTAGTGTGATAGCTCTGGACTCAAAGATGCCAACTTGAAACAACACAGAAATTCAACTTTAGTGGTCATGCCTGCCGCATTTACTTAACCTTAGCTTACTTGGAACACATCCGCCTTCTTAGTTACTTTTCCACTAACCAGTGACTGGTTCTTACATGTGACATTGACTTGGATCATCTACCTTCAGTTAACACAGTCACCAGTTACCAGAGGTGTTGTATCTTCCAAGTTAAATGTAAAAGATCATATATTTTGATTACTGCAAAAGAATGGCTGGAATCAAATTCTGACATATTGTCAGTGATAGCAGGAAAAGGTAGTTAAAGTGGTATTTGTTTAATTTTCCCTTGACCTTTAAAATCAGATTTAAAATATTTTCTTAATCATATCTTATTCATTTCACTTGGTTTGCAAAGCTTGTGATGCAAATGCCCTAGGAATCAATGCGATTTCTTTTTTCAGCATTAATTTATCTCATGAATTATACTGAACTTAGCAAAAAACATGTAACTTGGCACATAGTAAGAGCTCACTAAATATTAAGTAAATGAAGAAATAAATTTGAATAAGACAGGATACAGTCATTTCATCTTTCCCCAATTTATGAATTCAAAATATATAAGGGATAGTAAATTTGTAATTTTTTCTTGTTTATAAAGAATTCAACATTCTTTAAAAGGTTTCCTCCTGGGAGAAATATTAATTTGTGTGTGTGGGTAATTTTTGAGTCACCTGTTTGGCTGCGATTGCTGTGAAGCGTGCACACCTACACACATGCGTATACGTAGTTGTCCGCTGAGACCTCAGACAGAAGATGTTGCCAGAGCATAGCATTTAAAATTCCATGTAGGAATTCTACTGGTGCTTATATTTCATCAGCTGCATGTGCATGTGGGTGAATCCATCTTATTGTCATCTTCTCATCTTTTATGGGGCTGCGATTGTAACTGAACAAACGGCTCTACCTATACTACTTAGCATATCAGACAGAATCCAGCAATACGGCGACTATTTTCCAATAATGATGAAAATGAGGAAGTAGAACCTTCATTTGTTTGTATTTTATGAATAGAAGCTCAAAGAAGGGACTCAAAATTTTAAACTATGATATTTTTATCCAAATCATTAAAAGTGGTATCAAATGCAGATTGTTTAGTCTGTGAAAATTTTAATGTTAATTTGATATTTCCTAGGAACCATGGCTTAATAAAGCCATCTATCTTTTTTCCATTATTTAACATAAAACACAGAGATGCTGCACAAAATCCGCACAGAATAGGAACAACGTGGCATGGGCTGTAATAAAAGGAGCAGGAAGGGTAAACTGGGAAAGTGTGGACACGGCACCCTCTTAACCCAAACAAAATTAATAGTTCACTTGGGTTTTGGAGAGATTGCTCCTAGACCAGCAGTGTATTTCTGAATGACACAAATATAAGAAAATTAGAAATTAACTTTAAATGGATTTAGGCTTCTTACATAAATGAGAGTCACCCTTACACAAATTACTAAATCTAGTCAGAGTCATTTATCAAGCAGTTCTATGTTGTTTTGCTGTGTTGAAATTCCAGAAAATTTAATAACAACATAGTTTCTGGAAATTGCATTAGCATAGACCATTAATAAGTTAGACCTATGGAACCCATGTGGGAGTATAACATTGCCATTAGCAATGTATAGTAAAGTGGAAACTGGTTAGCGCTTAAGCATACCCACAGTAATGCCACGAGAGTTTGCAAGAGCTTTCAGTATTATCTGAAACAGGCAGTTAGGAAACTGTCCGGTGGTATTTAGCAGTTAATATGAGCCAGCAGTGATGAGTGAGTGGTCCCAAATGAAAAGGAGATGGGGAGCCAATTGCAGAATTTTATAGCCAGAAGAGCTCGTACCATTTAACTACCCCAAACGTCAGCTAAGCAGGTTCAGAGAGGTCAAGTATCTCGCTCAAAATCACACAGCAAGTTCAGGGGAGCGAGAAGATGAAACGGGGGGTCTCCAGACTCTGTGGAGCGCTCTGTTGTCACACGGGAAGTGTGAGGTGCTGGGTTAACACTGCTCATAAATGAACAGGGATTTGGCAGCAGCTGGATAAATTTGGCTGGCGCAAACAATTGAGCAGAATAACCGTAACACTACAAAAAGTGTGAAAATTTATTTTATCTTTGATCTGGGTTTTTGGAAAAGAGGCTTCTAGCTGGTCAAACTTAGATAGCTGCTAGCTGTTTCTAAAGTGTTGCTCTGCTTTTAGAGAACAGTAAAAAGGACTCAGCTATGCGCTCCAGGCTTCAAGCTTACTGTTAACATCCAACTGTGGTGGCAAAGTGCTGGTTGCAGCTCTCATCCTCAGGTCTCCTCAAAATAATTAGGGAACAAAATAAGTTACTTCAAGTGCAAGGAAAGAGGTTGTTTGGGCTATAACCCAAGCTGTTTGTGTCTTATTTGGGGATTTTCCAATTGTTTGAGACACATCAAGCTTGGAAAACAAAGACAGCTGATCATTAAAAATTAAACCCAGGTGCTTTCTAAGCCACCTCTTTCGTTGGCGAAGGGAAGGGGGTGTGCGGGAAGGCTCCAGCTGTGCTCCAAGTTAATGAGGGGTTTCAGTCACCCTACTTGCCCTCTGACCTGGTTGGCACCTCTGCTGCTCTCCTTTGTGCCACGGTCCTGTATTTGCAATTACAATGGTCTCCCAGAGCAGGAGGAAGGCGAGGTCATCAGCCAGCAGCCATGGGCTTCAGGCTGCAAGGGTAGCCATCAGCAGTGTTGCAGGGAATCCAAGTGTCATGTCCGTGGTGCAGAAGACCTACAAAGCGGCAGCCACAGCAGCAAGAAATTAAAAAAAAAAAAGATAAATAACCCGGTTTGGAGGGTTCTCAGAGTGGCAGGTGTGAGAACAGATTATTTCTTCCCTCTTTCTAGCTGCCCGTGCCACTTCCTCCCCTTCTTTTGTTATTATCGTATATATTTCAGCATTACTGTAACTGCTGCATTTTGTGACGCTGCAGAAACACGGTGCAGAAAAGCTGAACTTTTAATTGTGGTGAGAAATAAGTTGGTTTAATTATTCTCGGCTAGCAGAAAAGATGGGTTTTGTTTCTCTCTCGAAGTCTTTCCTTCCTAATCACAATTCAACACCCTTTCCCCAGCATTGCTATGTATGAACTTCATGCTGGTAGACAAAATAAATTCTTTGGAAAAATGCACATTTTTATTTGGAAATAATGCCATCTCTTTGTTAGATTTGCAGCCATCCTATTTTGCCTCTACTGTTTTTAAGTCGAAAATGAAAAATTATAGAGAAGATGTTTGTGCATCATATTGTACTGAATGGTATGTAGGTCAGCACGCTGCAGCACCGCAGATAAGGGACAGGGAACAAGTGTTGTATGTACTTACAAGCAAATATCAGTCATAATAGAGGAAGACAGATCTACAAGAGCGTTTTGGCTTCGGAAATGTTTCTTGTCATTAGCATTTAAAAAAAGCTGTGAGATTCAGGCCTATCAGCACCGATTCACAGCAAACCCTGGCTTGCACAGGTTGTTATCTGTTTCGCACAGAGGTACAGCTGGTTAGCAAATGGATTTGCAGATTTTTTTTTTGCAGGGATGAGTAAAAAGGCAAAGAATCAGGTACTTACAACCCATTCAGAATGTAACAATTTTGTTTGTGTTATAAACCAAACCTTCTGTTTTTGCAAACTGCATTATTTTTAGAAACAGAACCAAGGAAAAAAAAACCCAGCTGATTTAAAAAAAATCTTTATTCATATTCCAATATCCCTAAGGGTTCTAATATCCACGAAGTAATACCAGCAAAGAGAGCAATAAGAACAGCAGACTCCCATGATTCAGTGTACAATGCTGCTTTATTGTGTTAGCAGTCAAGTCAAAAGGCACTCTCTAATATTTTTTAAATTTTTTATTCCTCTCTATACTCTGAGATGTAAAGGGGGAGAGGGTGCTAGGTAAAGTCACGTGTGCACGTGGCCGAGAGAGAAAGAGAGAATATTGAGTCCTCATTTGGAAAGGTGCAGGTAATTCATTCCTTTTAATATTTACATGACCCGATAACAGTGATCCGAAATTGATGCAATGAAGACAGTTGCTTTGTCTGAAACTATACTACATGGTAGCTGTAACTGATGGAGTACTTTGGGGGAGAAAAAAGGCAATTACTGAAAAGAGAAAATAATCAGCAAGGTGTTTGTGCTGCCTCCTGGGTCTGGAGACATTTAAATCCTTGTCTTTTATTAAAGGGGTGTTATGGAGAGTTTCCCAAAGGAGGAGCTGGAGCGGGGACCTCATTTCATCGCGCAGGTGCGTATAGATCCCTGTGAAATAGTGTGTGTGAAGATGCTGAGCTGTGGCGGGTGTCAGATTTGGCATGCCAAAACACAGTGCCCCCGAAATCAAGCCCAGCGGATACATTACCATGAATGATTATGCGTGCAATCAAGCAATCTCCGAGGCTTCTAATGTCACAGTTACTGTTCACATAGAGAATGCTCCCATCAGATCCCCTTCTAGTGCTATTTGCTTCATTAATAGGGAGGTGGTGGAATCTTGTGCAATGAGGTAGGATAAGCCAAATCCTTTGTCAACATCTAAGACTTAGATCAAAGATTGGAATAAAGCAGGGGTGCGTGGGGGGAGATGATGAAAGAGTAAACAGAAATTAAGAAATGGATTGGATGTTCTGGAAACATTTGATAAATGAAACACTGTTGAAGTACAACACCGAGTATTTTTGATTGCACTGCTTTATTAGGAAATAGACAATCAGCCACTTCACTTTTAAATCAAGTTTTCCTGAGTTAGTTTATTCCTCGGTCTGGCGAGGCAGATGCATTTGTCTTCAGTCAAGTTGCTACCCTGAAGCCAGTGATCTTTGGGGGAAGCAGTCCGAAGAAGGCCTTGCCATCCCCTGTTTGTCTTAGTGTGGTAGCCTGTCCTGGGTCAGGGGGTCGGTGGACTGCACGGCATTTCAGTGTAACCGGTTTCTTTGTAATCCAATAGATTCTTATTTTATGCATTTAACGGCGACTCTGATAAGTGGCTTCATTAGGAGTTCATGGCCTGAAACAGGCTAAAGAGGTAGACAGAGTGTGCTAAGACCCCCGGGGACAAACAAGCAGGACCCCTGGAGTTAGAAGAACACACAGAGTCCAGCCACTGGAGTCTCTGCCTCTGAAGAGCTGGGGACCCAGCAGACTGGGGCCATGTGGCGCTAGGGACAGCAAACGGTGCAGGCTTGGTCATTCACATCCCTTCTTGATGGGGGGAGCTCATCTTCATTCTCTCCTCTCCCCCTCCCCCACTCTCTCCTCTTCTGCTTTTTCTGTTGAATGATCCTTTCTTCTTACGCTGAAATTCCTATAACTGTAACTTTGGCGAGAACGGGCTGCTCTGTTATTCACAGCACCTGCCATGGGGTGGGAGGTCAATATATACTTGTTGAACGAAGGAGTGAATGCATGAATCAAAGTTTGTGGATTGGGAAGTGACCCCCTGGTCTAGAGAGTTCTGGTGTGGGCCTTCGCAAAGGCTCCAAAGAGCCAGCGGAATGTCACACAGATTTGGGGATGACGTCTTACAGAAGTTCCAGCTGTACCAGACAACACACACTATGCCTGAGGTGTGGGACTCCAGTATGGCTGGCGGCTTCCACCTGCCCAGACCTGAGCCCGCGTGCCAGTCCCCAGCCACACTGTTGGGTCAGGACGAGGGTGCTCCTAGTCAGGTCAGTCTGTACCTTTGTGGTCACGAATCCCCTCTTTAAACATGTTTAAAAAAAATCCCAGGCATGCCAATAACATAAATGAATAGTAAAATGGAAAGTCAGTGGAACACTGAACGTCAGGCTGAGCCCCCATTCACCGGCTCTCACGGGTCCTGCACCTGCCCCAACAGGAGTCACATAATAATTGTGGTTCTAATTTTGGTTTATCATTGCATTGCATGCAGTTACAATTCGATTACAAAAATGTTTATCAGTTATATGTTGTTTTGTATTTTTTTAGCAGATAGTTTTGTCTGTGGTATGTATTTTCAAATGACTTACTTTTATTCACTCAAATTTTGTATCAGAAATTCATTCATGTTGATGTGTGTGGCAATAGTCCACCAATTTTTCAGTGCTGTCTGATACTTTATTGCATGAGCAAGCACAATTTATTTGTAACAATTGCCTGCTGACAGTGCGTTGTTAAGTTTTTTTTTCCTGCCACAATCCATGGTGTCATGAGCAATGCCACACAGTTTTCGGGGGTTGAACATAAAGAAAATAAATATATTTTAGGCCGGCGCCGTGGCTCAACAGGCTAATCCTCCGCCTTGCGGCGCCGGCACACCAGGTTCTAGTCCCGGTCGGGGCACCGATCCTGTCCCGGTTGCCCCTCTTCCAGGCCAGCTCTCTGCTGTGGCCAGGGAGTGCAGTGGAGGATGGCCCAAGTTCTTGGGCCCTGCACCCGCATGGGAGACCAGGATAAGCACCTGGCTCCTGCCATTGGAACAGCACGGTGCGCTGGCCGCAGCACACTGGCTGCGGTGGCCATTGGAGGGTGAACCAAAGGCAAAAAGGAAGACCTTTCTCTCTGTCTCCCTCTACTGTCCACTCTGCCTGTCAAAAATAAAAAAAATATATATATATATATTTTAATTTGTTAAGGGTGTATTTTTATTACAGGAAAATATGACATGGTGATGAATAAATTATTTTTAAAATTTGAATTGTTTTAAGATTTTTTTTAAACTTTTATTTATAAATATAAATTTCCAAAGTACAGTTTATGGATTACAATAGCTTTTTTCCCCCATAACTTCCCTCCCACCCGCACCCCTCCCATCTCCTGCTCCCTCTCCCATTCCATTCACATCAAGATTCATTTTCAATTATCTTTATATACAGAAGATAGATTCAGTATATATTAAGTAAAGATTTCGTCAGTTTGCACCCACACAGAACATAAAGTGTAAAATACTGTTTCAGTATTAGTTATAGCATTAATTCACATTGGACAACACATTAAGGACAGAGATCCCACATGAGGAGTAAGTACACAGTGACTCCTATTGTTGACTTAACAATTTGACACTCTTGTTTATGGCGTCAGTAATTTCCCTAGGCTCTAGTCATGAATTGCCAAGGCTATGAAAGCCTTTTGAGTTTGCCAACTTTTATCGCTTCTCGGCCTTTTGGCTAAGATCAAGTGTGGAGTTTGCCAACTTTGATCTTATTTAGACAAGGTCATAGTCAAAGTGGAAGTTCTCTCCTCCCTTCAGAGAAAGGTACCTCCTCCTTTGATGGCCCGTTCTTTCTACTGGGATCTCACTCGCAGAGATCTTTCTTTTAGGCCCTCTTTTTTTTTGCCAGAGTGTCTTGGCTTTCCATGCCTAAAATACTTTCATGGGCTCTTCAGCCAGATCTGAACGCCTTAAGGGCTGATTCTGAGGCCAGAGTGCTGTTTAGGACATCTGCCATTCTATGAGTCTGCTGTGTATCCCACTTCCCATGTTGGATTGTTCTCTCCCTTTTTTATTCTATCAGTTAGTATTAGCAAACACTAGTCTTGTTTGTGTGATCCCTTTGACTCTTAGACCTATCAGTGTGATCAATTGTGAACTGAAATTGATCACTTGGACTAGTGAGATGGCATTGGTACATGCCATCTTGATGGGATTGAATTAGAATTCCCTGGCACATTTCTAACTTGAGAGGTAGAGTTACAAACAGTGAGAGGGAGAGACAGAGAGAAAGGTCTTCCATCTGTTGGTTCACTCCCCAGATGGCCGCAATGGCTGGAGCTGTGCTGATCTGAAGCCAGGAGCCAGGAGCTTCTTCCAGGTCTCTCACGTGGGTGCAGGAGCCCAAGGACTTGGGCCATCTTCTACTTCTTTCTCAGGACATAGCAGAGAGCTGGATCAGAAGAGAAGCAGCTGGGACTCGAACTGGTGCCCATACGGCATGCCAGCACTCCAGGCAGATGATTAACTCACTGCACCAAAGCGCCAGCCCTAAATTTGAATTTTTTTAAAAAAATTTTTATTTGAAGGGCAGAAAGATAGGGAAAGAGATGTAGATGGATAGATGAATTGATAGAGGGAGAGAAAGAAATCTTCCTTCTGTTGGTTTGCTTCCCAAATGTCCACAATGACTGGGGTTCAGTCAAGCCAAAGCCAGAAGCCCAGAACCAAAATCCAGATCTCCCACATGGGTGGCAGAGACTCAAATGCTTGTGCCATCGCCTGCTACCTCTCAGGGGGCATATTAGCAGGAAACTGGAATCAGAAGCAGAGCTGGGACTTGAACTCAGGAACTATGATATAGGATGCAGGTATCCATGCCCAAAGCCTGCTCCAAAATGCAGATAAAAGGAGCTAAATTAGGATAAAGCTTAGGAGGAACAATGGAAAATTTCTGACTTGAAGAATGTGCATTTATTTTTTAAATAGATGATGAAATTTATACAATTATTATGATGTTTAGATTCCTTCGAATACATTAATGAGTGATATAAAGATCTCAGTATTTAAAGTATGCCAGTAACTACATCCTCCATGACTTTCAGATTTGTCTGAGAATTTTGAGAGAATGTAAAATCACATAAGAAGGCGCCCAGTTTAAACAACTGGGGTGGAATAGCTGAGTCACGTGTGCTCAACTTTCTCCAGATGAGGCCAAGTTGCTTTCCGGAATGAGTGTCCTGATTTGCCAGCAGTCTATGGCAGGCTTTTGCTCTACATTTTACCAGCAACACTTGATGTCAGACTTCTCAGTTTTGGTCAGTGTGGTGCAGTCTCTAATAGCGATCTTATTTTTTCCTTCCCTTATTATCCTGGAGCACTTCTCCATGTGTCTCTTTGGCCATTGGTGTCTCCCCTCTTCGGTAACGTCTGTGTCTACCCCAGAGGAACTTCTGCTCATTCTTCCCTCTGTGATGCCCCAAGCTTCCCGGCCTCCTTACTGTTGGATGGGGTCATAGGAATGGTTAGGCCAATGGGCTCTGCGAGGAGGTAGAGCATTTAAGAGTTGGTGCGTGATGTCGCAGCTCTGTCTGCTCCCGTGTTCGCTCCCTGTGTTTAGTGCCAGTGAGGCTGAGGTGGAGATGATGGAGCTGCAGGATGAAGCAGCCTAGGTTGCAGAATCACCTTGTAGATGATGGCTACACTGCGGAGTCCCCTGACTGTGGTGGGTGGACCATGTGGGAGGAAGAAGTAAATCTGCAGGGTTTAATTTGCTGAGATTTTTAGGTTTATTTGTGGCTTCAGCACAGCCCCATCTATTCTGACTGATCTTCTTTCTTCACTTTTAAATTTTTGGTTTTGGTGATTAATAGGGATTCTTACCATATTTTGGGTATTGAGATTTTACTGGTTTATATATGAGACAAATATCTCATTTAGTGCACTAGGTTTTTATTCTTCTTATGGTGTCATTTGATGAACAGAAGTCCTTTATTTTAATGGAGTCAGATTTATTAATGATGAATTTATTTACAGTTTGTGATTTTTATATATTTTTATTTTTTATTAGCAGTTATAAAAAGACTATTTTATTTATTTGAAAAGTAGAAAGGGAGAGAGTGAGAGGCAGAGACAGAGGGAGACAAGAAAGAGGTGTTCCGTCCATTGGTTCACTGCCCAAAAGGCCGCAATAGCTGAGGTTGGGCCAGGTGGAAGTCAGAAACCTAGAACTCAATCTGGGTCTCCCACATGGGTGGCAGGGGCCCAGGCGCTTGGGCCGTCCTCTGCCACTGCCCCAGGCACATTAGCAGGGAGCTGGATTGGAAGTGGAGGAGCCATGGAACTCAACTGGTACACCTCTGGGCTTAATCCACTGCACCACAATGCTGGCCCTTTTTATATATATTTTAAAGAAATCCTTTCCAACTGTAAGATTATTCCCCTAGCAGTTTTTTCTAGAAGCAGTAAAATTTTGTCTTTTAAGTTTTGTTCACCATGGAGTTGATTTTTTTGTCAAGAGTGTCTTGAAAATCCCGGATGATATTACGATTAGAATTGCATTGCCCTTTTAGGGACATCTGGGCAGAGTTGATATCTTTATCATATTGTTACTACCTATTTATTTATTTATTTTTCATTCCGTTTATTTAGACCTCTTTTATATCCTTCAAAATTTTATTATTTTCTCCATAGAAGTCTTTTACATCTATTGTGAAATTTTTTGCCTTTATATATTTTTCTTACCCTTGTATGTGGTATCTTTTATTTGCATTTTTTAAGATTTATTTATTTATTTGAAAGGCAGAGTTACAGAGAGAGAGATGGAGAGACACACAGAGAGAGATCTTCCACCCACTATTCACTCCCCAAATAGCCACAATGACTGGGACTGGGCCAGGCTGAAGCCAGGAGCCAGGAACAACTTTTGGGCCTCCCATGTGGCTGCAGGGCCTTCAGCACTTGCTGCTTTCCCAGGCACATCAACAGGGAGATGGATCAGAACTGGAACAGCTGGGATGCTGGTACTTCAGGCAAAGGTTTTACCTGCTTTGCCACAGCACTGGCTAATATCCATGTTTTTATAACAGAATAATATTAAGTATGTCAATCTTCTCTCATTTACCCACTTCTCCTCCTCCCTACCCCCATGAATATTTTTGAAGCAAATCCCAGACACCATGTAATTTTACCTATGAATACTTCAATATTCATGTCTAGATAATAAGAATTTTTAAAAAAAACAATCATGGCTAACACAATTATTCATTTATATCCTTTAATACCTAGTCCACGTTGAAATTTTCCAAATTGTGTGCAAGATGGCTGGTTTGTTTAATGAGGATCCAAAGTCTTCATGTTGGATTTTGTTGTTTGTCCTTGACTTGTTATTCCTACACACCCCGGCTTATTTGTCTTGTAAAATGTCCTACAGGTCGGATTGGGCTAGTTGCTGTCATGTTGTTCCTCTGTGGCTCATTTCCTGTACACTGGGAATCAGGTCTAGCTCAGTTAGATTGGAACTGGGTTCTTTACAATACATCTCAGGGCCTGCTACTGCCCCTAAGCCTGCAGAGCCAAAAACTGAGGGTGTTGTTATCAGGTGCGAGCAGGGAGAGTGGGAGGTGGGCCACCTGCAGGGGCTGTAGGGGAAGGGAAAAGCAGTCCGATCCACACAGCAGCAGCTCGAGCTGGAATGGAGGGTCCATGCGATCCCGTCTCCCACCTCTGTCCCTGGCCGGGGCTTCTCAGGGAGGGAACCTGGGTGAAGCAGTCCATCAGAGCTGGATACCTGGGCACCCAGAAGTCCAGGAAGGCCGAGAATGAAGCTGATACAATGCACAAAAGTCCGTGCAGCATTCATTGATGATTATTGCCTTGCTCTACTATTTCATTAAATAATCAAAATTGGTGACTATTTTCCATAATTTCTTCTGTATTCAGTAGTTGGGATTTCTCTACAAGGAAGGATTTCCTTTTATCCGTTATTTGATTACTCTAAAACTAGAATTTGTATGCGAAGACAGAATAAATGCTTGATTCTTTCACTGTATTAACGAACTTTCAGGGTAATTAGTAGGTGTTGTAGCAATGTTCAGTGGTGACTTAGGAATTTCTGTCAGTATCAGTTATGAACTGTGGATTTTAATACATTTTCTGTTTCAACTGTCGTGTGGCTGTCATTGTTATGATATGTTTGATGCTCAAATGGTCCCAGATTGATCCAGGGAGCCCTTTCAAGTTGATACCTGTATTTTTTTTTTATTTGACAGAGTTAAAGAGAAAAACAGAGACAAAGGTCTTCCTTCCATTGGTTCACCCCCCAAATGGCTGCTACGGCCAGCACTGCGCCGATCCAAAGCCAGGAGCCAGGTGCTTCCTCCTGGTATCCCATGGGGTGCAGGGCCCAAGGACCTGGGCCATGCTCCACTGCCTTCCTGGGCCACAGCAGAGAGCTGGAGTGGAAGAGGAGCAACCTGGACTAGAACCTGGCGCCCATATGGGGTGCCGGCACCACAGGCGGAGGATTAACCTAGTGTGCCACAGCGCTGGCCCCTCCTGTACTGTTTTAAGATGACTTCAGTCGTCTTTTACCGTTTGCTTCCTTTTCTGCTCAAAAGATGTCTAAGCTTAACCTGTGCATCTCCTGCTTCAGAGCTCAAAGCAGTGAGTTCTCAAAAACAAGGAAGCAAACAGAAACAAAAATGCCCAACTTGGATTCCTTCTGTGGCATTGGTGTTTGGAAGCCTTAGTTCTGGGTGCTGGGCGTTCATGACTTTTGGGTTGCCATTGTTTGTGGACCTTCAGTGTGGATGGAACTAGGAAACCTAAGAGAAAGAATCTTGAGATTTCACCAATTCAAATTTGCTTCTAGAGTTTGGCTTTTATACCTTTTTCTATATCACAGCTTAATAGGCTAATCCTCCGCCTGCGGCACCAGCACACCGGGTTCTAGTCCCGGTCGGGGCGCTGGATTCTGTCCCGGTTGTCCCTCTTCCAGGCCAGCTCTCTGCTGTGGCCCAGGAGTGCAGTGGAGGATGGCCCAAGTTCTTGGGCCCTGCACCCGCATGGGAGACCAGGATAAGCACCTGGCTCCCAGCTTCGGATCAGCGCTGTGCGCTGGCCGCAGCGGCCATTGGAGGGTGAACCAACGGCAAAGGAAGACCTTTCTCTCTGTCTCTCTCTCTCACTGTCCACTCTGCCTGTCAAAAAAAAAAAAAGATTTATTTATTTATTTATTTGAAATGCAGAGTTATAGAGTGGCAGGTGCAGAGAGAGAGAGAGAGAGAGAGAGGAATATCTTAGATCTGCTTATTCACCCTCCAAATGGCCACAATGGCCAGAGTTGGGCTGATCCAAGCCAGGAGACTGGAACTCCATCTGGGTCTCTCACGTAGGTCCAGGGACCCAAGGACTTGGAACATCTTGTGCTGCTTTCCTAAGTGCATTAGCAGGGAGCTGGATCTGAAGTTGAGCAGCTGGGACTTGAAATGGGGCCTATATGGGATGCTGGCACTTTACCCACTACACCACAGCACCAGACCCTATACTTTTTTTCTTACACAGAAAATCTTGGTTCATAAGACCATGATTGTTTGCTTTATCCTACAATTAATGATAATGATTTCAAAATAACAAAACTAATATTACTACTGGCAATAAGACTACAGAATGCAGTTTAGGATTTCCTTGATTGTTTTTTGTTTTCAGAATATATTCTATGGGGCCCAAGTTGTGGAATAACAGGTAAAGCTGCCACCTGCAACACTGACATCATATATGGGCACCTGTCCTGGCAGCTATAATTCTGATCCAGCTCTTTGCTAATGTGCCTGGGAAAAACATTGACGATGGCCCAAGTGCTTGAGCCTCTGTCACTCATATGGGAGACCCAGATGAAGCTCCTGACTCCTGGCTTCGGCCTCGCTCTCTTCTGGCTGTTGCCGCCATTTGGGAAGTAAATCAGAATATAGAAGATCTCTCTCCCCCTCTCTCTGCTTCTCCCTCTTTCTTACTGTTACTCTGACTTTCAAATACATCTTTTTTAAAACTGTTATATTCTATAAAATAAAGTATTTTAGCATCAATTGAAGTAAAGTTTTGAGTGGTTATGCCATCAACTTGATATTTAGTTGGTTTCATTTCTTTCTGTTTATTTTCAATTTTGAAGCTCTGATTTTTTTCCTTCTTATTTAATTTCATTTTATAATTTATTTGGTTCCAAGGTCAAAACTGTTTAATAAAATATATTTGCAGAAGTACAGTTTTATCCCTATTCCTTCATTCCTGCTCCCTATCTCCCTCAAAGATAGCCATTTTTATGAAAAGCTTAAAATTTGTCCTATTGTTTCCTTTCAAAAATATAGATAAGGAGTTATATAAAATCTTATTTATCCTCCTCTCTTTTGCACAATGCTATATTATGGTCAGTATCCAATAACAATAAAACTTTAAAAAGACATACAATAAACTATAAATACTTTTTTTGAAGATTTTATTTATCTTAAAGGCAGAGTTACAGAGAGGTAGAGGCAGAGAAAGAGAGAGAGAGAGAGAGGGAGGGAGGGAAGGAGAGAGGGGTCTTCCATCCACTGGTTCACTCCCAGATGGCCACAATGGCTGGAGCTGCGCTGATCTGAAGCCAGGAGCCTAGAGCTTCTTCTGGGTCTCCCACATGGGTACAGGGGCCCAAGGACTTGGCCCGTCTTTCACTGCTTTCCCAGGCCATAGCTGAGAGCTGGATTGAAAGTGAAGCAGCCAGGACTTGAACCAGTGCCCATATGGGATGCTGGCACTGCAGGTGGCAGCTTTACCCAATATGCCATAGTGCTGGCTCCAACCATTAAAATTTTTTGCCTGTTGCTTTTATTATTAGAAATATATTTGGAGAGGATTCCATATCAACAGTTAGAGAGGTTTTTTTTTTTGCAGCATACTCATTTTTACACCTGCACCATATTGTATTGTATGGATTTATCATAGTTTATCCACCCAATCCCCTATAATGGATATTTGAGTTGTATCCTGTATTTTGCAATTGAAAATAATATCACAATGAATAACTTTGTGCCTACATTGTTTGCATTTTGCTAGTATAGTTTGGGATCAATTCCTAGAAATGGTATTGCTGGATCAAATAAACATGAAATTTTACTAAATATTGCTAATTTTTTCTCCATAGGGATCATACAGTTTATGCATTTCAAGCACCATTATGGGAGATTGCTTATTTCCCTGTAGCTTTTATTTTTTTAAGGTTTATTTATTTGAAAGGCAGAGAGGCAGAGTTACAGAATGAGAAGGAGAGATGGGGAATATATATATGTGTATATATATATATATATATATATATATATATATATATTTAGAGAGACAGGAGAGAGAGAGAGTTAGAGAGAGAGAGATATCTTACATCTATTGATTCACCCCAGCATGGCTACAACATCTGAGGCTGGGCCAGGCAGAAGCCAGGAGCCAGGAGCTTTATCTGAGTATCCTGCTTGGGTTCAAGGGGCCCAAACAATTGGACCATATTTGGCTGTTTTCCCAGGCACATTAGCAGAGAACTGGATCAGAAGTGGAGCAGCCAGGACTTGAACCAGTGCTCATATGGGATGCCAGCATGCAGGCAGCAGTTTAACCCTGTGCACCACAATGCCAGCCCCTTGTACATCTTTTTCTTGATCAATCTTACCATATATGTGTCTATAGTTTATTAGTCTTTTAAAATGTCAGCATTTGAATTTGTTCTATAATATTATATTCCATTTTAAATTAGCTAATTTTAATTATTTAAGATTTTCTATTTTACTGAAATTAGTTTTGTTTTTCTAACTTTTAATGTTGACACTTTGGTAATTAAATTTCAGTGTTTCTAGTCCAGGACCAGATGGCTTCACTGCTGAATTCTACCAGATATTTAAGGAAGAACTTACTCCAATTCTTTTCAAGCTATTCAAAACAATTGAAAGTGAGGTAATCCTCCTAAGCTCCTTCTATGAAGCCAGCATCACCTTAATTCTTAAACCTGAAAAAGATATAACATACCAATTTCCCTCATGAACATAGATGCAAAAATCCTCAACAAAATACTAGCCAATCGAATCCAACAACACATCAGAAAAATCATTCACCTGGACCAAGTGGGATTTATCCCAGGTATGCAGGGATGGTTCAATATTCACAAATCAATCAATGTGATACATCACATTAACAAACTGCAGAACAAAAACCATATGATTATTTCAATAGCTGCACAGATAGCATTTGATGAAATACAACATCCTTTCATGATGAAAACATTAAGCAAATTGTGTATAGAAGGAACATTCCTCAACACAATCAAGGCAATTTATGTAAACCCATGACCAGCATCCTATTGAAAGGGGAAAAGTTGGAAGCATTCTCCCTAAGATCTGGAACCAGACAAGGATGCCCACTCTTACCATTGCTATTCATTATAGTCCTCAAAGTTTTAGCCAGAGCCATTAGGCAAGAAAAGGAAATCAAAGGGATGCAAGTTGGGAAGGAGGAAGTCAAACTATTCCTATTTGCAAATGACATGATTCTATATATAGGGGATCCAGAAAACTCCACTAAGACACTATTGGAACTCATGAGTTTGGTAAAGTGGCAAGATATAAAATCAACACACAAAAATAAATAGCCTTTGTAAATACAGACAATGCCATGGCTGAGAAAGAACTTCTAAGATCAATCCCACTCATAATAGCTACAAAAAATCAAATACCTTGGAATAAATTTAACCAAAGGTGTCAACGATCTCTACAATGAGAATTACAAAACATTAAAGAAAGAAATAGAAAGAGACACAAAAAATGGAAAAAATCTTCCATGTTCATGGATTGGAAGAATCAGTATCATCAAATTGTCCATACTACTGAAAGCAATTTACAGATTCAATGTGATACCAATCAAAATATCAAGGACATGCTTCTCAGATATAGAAAAAAACAGTGCTAAAATTCATATGGAGACCCCAAATAGCTAAAGCAATCTTATACAACAAAAGAAAAGCTGGCGGCATCACAGTACCAGATTTCAAGACATACTACAGAGCAGTTATAATAAAAACAGCCTGACACTGGTACAAAAATAGATGGATAGACCAATGGAACAGAATAGAAATGCCAGAAATAAACCCATGCATCTACAAACAACTTATCTTTTTTTTCCCAACTTATCTTTGTCAAAGGAGCTACAATCAATCCCTAGAGCAAGGACAGAGTCTTCAACAAATGGTGCTGGGAAAACTGGATCTCCACAAGCATCTCCACATGGAGATATGAAGCAAGACCCCTACCTTACACCTTACACAAAAATCCACTCAGAATGGATCAAAGAACTAAATCTATAACCTGATACCATCAAATTATTAGAGAACATTGGGGAAATCCTGCAAGACATTGGCCTAAGCAAAGAGTTCTTGGAAAAGACCCTAGAGGCACAGGCAATCAAAACCAAAATTGGCAAATGGGATTACATTAAGTTGAGAAGCTTCTGTGCTGCAGGAGAAGCGCTCAGGAAAGTGAAGAGGCAACCAAAAGAATGGGAGAAATTATTTGCAAACTATTCAACTGATAAAGGATTAATAATCAGAATATATAAAGAGATCAAGAAAATACACAGCAACAAAACAAACAACCCAGTTAAGAAATGGGCAAAGGACTTAAACAGTTTTCAAAAGAGGAAATCCAAATGGCCAACAGACACATGAAAAAATGTTCAGGATCACTAGCTGTCAGGGAAATGTAAATCAAAACCACAGTGAGGTTTCACCTCACCCAAGTTAGAATGGCTTTCATATAGAATCAACAAAGAACAAATGCTGGTGAGGATGTGGAGAAAAAGGTACCCTAATCTGTTGGTGGGAATGTAAACTGGTACAACCATTGTGGAATACAGTAGGGAGACACCTCAGAAATCTGTATATAGACCTACCAGCCATCCCTCTCCTGGGAATTTACCCAAGAGAAATGAAATCAGCATATGAAAGAGGTATCTGTGCCCACATGTTTATTGCAGCTCAATTCACAATAGCTAAGATATGGAATCAACCCAAATGCCCGTCCACTGAAGACTGGATAAAGAAATTATGGGACATGTACACCATGGAATACTACACAGCAGTTAAAACAAAAGAAATCCAGTCATTTACAACAAAATGGATGAAACTGGAAAGCATTATACTTAGTGAAATAAGCCAGTCCCAAAATGACAAATAGCATATGTTCTCCCTGATCTGTGATAACTAATAGAACACCTATAAGGTAATCTAAAGAAGTGAAAATAACACTTTGAGATACAATGACTTGGAACAGCCCTTGTCTCGACTGTTGAGAAACAGTTTTTTTCTTACAACTTATTGAACTGTTTACTTAATTTAGAGTTAATTGTATGTGTATAAAGTTAATTGAAAATAGATCTTAGTAAAAAATAAGAATATGAATAGGAGAGGGAGGAGGAAGAAGGGTGGGAGTAGGAGTGGGAGGGCGGGTACAATGGGAAGAATCACAATATTCCTAAAGTTGTATTTATGAAATACATGAAGTTTGTATTCCTTAAATAAAGGCTTACTGGGGAAAAATAAATTTCAGTGTTTCTACTTTTCTATTTTAAGCTTTAAAAAATGGTGATTATGAATTCCATTTATTTTGAATTATATGAGTATTTATATTTTATATTTTATTTTTCTTTGCTCTTTGAATAATTTAGAAATGCATTTAAAGCAACAAGACATACTTTACAAAGCATATCCTTTTATTATGTTTTATACAAAAATTAGGAATGGGTATTGTGGCTCAGTGGGTTAAGCTGCTGCTTGAACGCCCACATCCAATGTTAGAGTGCCTGGTTTGAGTCCCAACTACTCCTCTTCCTATCAGCTTTCTGTAGTGTGCACCCTGGAGACAGTCGGTGAAAACTCAAGTGCCTGGGTCCCTGTGCTTCATTTGAGAAATTCAAATAGGATTCAGGGCTCTCAGCTTTGGCCTGGCCCAGTCTTGGCTGTTTCAGGCATTTGGAGAGTGGACCAGTGGATGGAAGATCTTTTTCTTTGTCTTGCTCTCTTTCTCTGTTGCTCTACCTTTTAAATAAAGAAAAATAAATAACTATTAAAAAGGAAACAAAATTATGGAATATATGATACCCGTTTTTTTTTTAAATTCTTTGATACTTTGTGCTGCAATACTTCATCGAATTCTGTAAATATCAGAAGTCTTCAAAATTTTATGGAAAATACATATGATGAAAAACTGCACAAATTCCAAAAATGTTTGGCACCACAATAAACCCACCTTTTAATTAAACTTTCTTTAAACTTTTTAAAGTCTCCTTGTAGTCTGTAAGTATCTGAGACCATAGACTCTAAATTGGAACAGGGTTCTTTCTATGTCCACTAAATCAAGCCTGTTAATTTTTCTATTCCAATCTACATACCATTACTAATCTTGACCTTGTAACTACTAACATACATTTGTTAAATCTCTCACCAGAATAGCGAATTTTTAAAATTTCTAGTGGTAACTTTAGTATTTCAAAGCTACTTTATTTGGTGCAATAAATTTTAGGTTTGTTTTCTCTTTCTGGTCTGGTTACACATGTTCCTCTCTGTCTCTGTCTCAGAGAGTTATGAGAGCAAAGGATGAAGTGAGATACTAGGTGGGGTAGATATTAGGGGAACATTATGGGTAGGGGGAACACCATGTGCTTAAGATCCTCAGGAGTCAGAGTAGTGGGAGTGGAGTGAGAGGGTAGGAGAAACTGAGGATCAGAATATGCAGGCTATTATAAGGATTTTGATTTTTTTTTCCAGTGAGTAAAATGGGAGTCTGGAGAGTTCTGAGCTGAGAAATGACCATCTGATTGACCCTCCTCAAGGATTGCTCTGGCAATGGGGAAGGAGAAGAGCAGAGATTTATGAAGAGGCAGTCTCAGTAACTCGGGCAAGACAGCATGGTGGCTTCGACTAGGTGGTGGCAGCTGGGCAGGTGAAAAGGAGGTGGATTCTGGAAACATCTTGAAGGTTGACTCAGCAGGATTTGCTAATAATATAGATACAGGTTACAAGAGCAAGAGCGGTGTCAACGATGACATCGACAGCCAGACGATAGAGTCATCACCAGCTGACTGAAAGACCAAGGGTAAAACAGATTTGGGGAGGAAGGTTGGGAGTTTTGAACATGTTGAATTTAGACTTGCAAGTAATACTATTGGGTAGGCATTTGGAGTTCAGGACAAGGCTCTGGCGAGGAGATATGAATTTGGGAATAGTAGTATATAGAGAGTATTTAAAGGCCAGGCAATGAATTCCGGTAGAGAAGAAGAGAAGACTGAAGACTGAGAACTGGGCTACGCCAGCATCAAGCAGGGAGAGGAATCAGCCAAGAGATAAGGGGCTCCCACTGGCGATCTGGGGGAAGAACCAGGAGAGCAGTGCCCTGGAGCCACGTGCAACGTGACATGTCATTTTTATGCTCCTGTAGCCGTTTTGGCTGTGCCTGTCCAACCTGCAGCAAATGCCCTGTTGGAGAAAAGGATGCATGGAATTGTGAGTGGCAGGGCTCCTGCACGAGAGTAGACTCATGGTTTAGAGTCGTCTTCTCTTCAACTTCGGAAAACGTATTTGTACTGTTACAGTATGAGTTAGGGTTAGGGTTAGGACTGAGATGAGGAGGCAGCTGGGGAAAGAAGAGAGAGAAATACCCAGTTAAAGTTCTCTTCCCAGCCTCGCCTCCAAGCAGGTTTTCCTAGGGGCAAAATCTATCCATTTTTTTTTTTTAAAGATTTATTTATTTGAAAGGTAGGATTAGAGAGTGAGCGAGAGAGAGAGAGAGCTCTTCTATTTGCTGGTTCACTCCCCAAATAGCTGCAATGGCCAGAGCAGGGCCAGGCTGCAGCCAGGAGCCGGGAGCTTCATCTGGGTCTCCTATGTAGGTGCAGGTGAGCAAGTGCTTGGGCTGTCCTCCACTGCTTTCCCGGGTGCATTAGCAAGAACCTGAACGGGAAGTGGAGCAGCCAGGACTCCAACTAGCACCCATAAGGGATGCTGGTGTTGCCAGTGGTGGCTTAACCTGTTGCACCACAACTCTGGCTCTGACTGATTTTTAACATCTTTTCCAACACCAGTTCCATAAACTACATCTGAAAAGTAAATATTATTTCTAAGCAGGATGGCATATTTTGGAAGAGCTTGCTTTATGCCATTTACGCATTGATAAAGAAAAGAAGCATTTTATTTTATTGTAACAGAACACAAATATTTTTGACATATTGACATCTGACATAAAATGACATTCATATGCACATCTTTTCTGAACGAATCTTTCTCAGTGGTGTTACGGAAAATCTGAAACCAGTTTCTATTGGTATTCCTTTGCTCCTCTTTGTTCCAGTGGGTAGCCCTTAACTTTGTACACAGGTGTTGGCTTTTAAAGTAATGTTGTTATTTAAGTAAAGTAAAACTAAGTTAAAAATCCCTGAAACATTTCAGAGGTACAGTCCTCAGACAAGACAGGTTTTAAATTAGCAATTAGTGGCCAGTGCCTCAGCTTACTTGGCTAATCCTCCACCTGTGGCACTGGCAGCCCCGGGTCTAGTCCTGGTTGGGGTGCCAGATTCTGTCCCGGTTGCTCCTCTTCCAGTCCAGCTCTCTGCTGTGGCCTGGGAAGGCAGTGGAGGATGGCCCAGGTCCTTGGGCCCTGTACCTGCATGGGAGACCGGGAGGAAGCACCTGGTTCCCGGCTTCGGATTGGCGCAGCACGCCAGCCACAGTGCGCCGGCCATAGTGGCCACTTGGGGGGTGAACCAATGGCAAAGGAAGACCTTTCTCTCTGTCTCTCTCACTGCCTAACTCTGCCTGTCCAAAAAAAAAAAAAAATTATCATTTAGTGTTGATTTCTATCTTTATCTTTTTCCTTGGTAATAAAGTAACAATTTTAGATGAACTATGGCTCTGGGAGCTCTTTAATAAAAAGATTTTATTTATTTATTTGAGAAGTAGAGTTACAGAGAGAGTGAGAGACAGAAATGTCTTCTATCTGCTGGTTCACTCCCCAAATGGCCGCAAAGACCAGAGCAGGCCTATCAGGAGCCTGGAGCCAGGAGCTTCCTCCAGGTCTTCCACATGGGTGCAGGGGCCCAAGGACTTGGGCTATCTTCTAAGCTTTCCCAGGCCACAGCAGAGAGCTGGATCAGAAGAGGAAAAGCTGTGACATGAACTGGTGTCCAGATGGGATACTGGTGCCACAGGCAGAGGCTTAACCTACTATGCCAACAACATGGGCCCTAAAACAGTATCTTGAGGCACCTTTCCCAATGCTGTTTAAGTAGACTTATTAATCCATTAAAATTAATAATAAGTGGACAATGGAATAATCTTGGGGAAGAGTCTAGAAAGTGTGATATCTTAATGAGACACTCTATCCTTTTCTCCTAGTGCGTGGGACCAAGTCACAAGAGTTTGTTTTTGTGCTCATTGCTGTACCCTTAAGCCCCTTTGGGCACAGTGTCATTCTTGGTTGAATCCTAGCATTCTGTATGTAGCGTCAGCACCCCATAGATGATCCTAACTCACTACAAAAATGTGAATTTTTCACAGAAGTGTAAAGCTTTTCTTGCCGAGACGTCTATTTTCATCATCCAGATAGAGAGAAAATATATAATTGAGATAAATATATAATAGAGAGAAATTCTAATTTGAAAAGCAAATCATCTCATCTAAAAGTTAAAGCTGCTACCGTGGGCCCAGCCCTGGGGCAGATGTTGTGGAAAATAAAAGACTAGGAGTTGTCCCTCCCTCCTCCAAGGGAACCATTGGTGTATAAATAGTAGGTGAGCGCTTCGCAAGTACAAGGCAGTAGCCAAGTGCTGAGCTCTGTGGGAGACACCATCACTGATGGAAGAACTGTGGGAAAAGAAAGGTCCCTGAAAAGATTCGTGACTTACTGAAGCGGAGATCTGAGAAGAATGATGCTAAGAAGGTCAGCTCAGGAAAGCAGAAGGACTCTCAGAGAGCCCTGAGGTGGGAGGAGGTGGTAAAATGAGAGTCACACGTTGACTGCTGTATTTGACCCCTGGTAGGACATAATGAGATACTCACGGTTATCTGGTGAAGGCTTAGGAGGGTGTAAAAGTATTGCATTTTGGGATAGCGAGGGCCTGTGCCTATGTTTTATCAATCACTCAAGTATTCTACCAAGAAACGCTAACACATAAGAGGTCATGGATTTTAATGCTTGGCTTTAGGATCTACCAACTTAGACTTTGGATAGGAAAATGAGAGCTCAATAATATTAGTAAATACAATGTCTTTGGTTTTAATATTGAATGCCTTACATAGAATCTTCTCAAATTCACTCGTCTTCTGTATGAGCTGCAATGAAGTGGCAACAGCAAGATCTTCCCCATGAGGATGAGAGATTTTCTTACTGAAAATCTGCTGTGCTTGAGTTTTTCTGGTCAAGAAGTCTGAGCATTAATTTGGGTGAGGCACACAGAGACCCCACCACCCCTCACTAGCTTCTCTGTTTTCCTCCTCCTTCACCAAATGTGAATGAACAAAGGGGTTCTACTCCTACGTCTCTGATTTCTGATATTTCCAGAAATCATGGTATCCAGGGAGCAGATTCGTTACTGTGGCATTTTACTGTTCCGGTTTTCTCAATTTCTCCTGATGAACAACAAGACTTCCTTAGCAATAGAACATCGGCTTTTTGAAAACCTACCACGAATCCCAGGGTCAGAAGGCTCACTCAACTCAGCTGAGGTGGTATCCCAGGCTATCCCAGGCTATCCCACCACCCGCTGATCCTCCACCCCACTCCACAATTCTCCGGGCAATTTCTTCTGGAAACTAGATGAAGGCAAGTAACAAAGGGAAGGTTAAAAATAGAAGTTCAGTAAGGTGTGTGACTCAAACTGTCGGCTTAGTTTTGATGTGAGACTATGGGAGGTAGCAGAAAGAGATCTGGCCATGTTCGCCTTGTTAAAAAAAAAAAATGGACTACGGACAGGCATCGCAATTTTTTTAAAGGAAAATGGAGAAATGGTTCTGAGTGTTGGATCTGGCCTTTTCTTTTCACAGGAATTCTGTTGTCCCTTTAGAAAATATGAAAGCCGTTCCAAGGCACGTTGGCACCCGCGTGGCGCTGCAGCCTCCTCTTGGCACAGCCTCGTCCTGTTGCTGGCAGGACGGAGCATGGACCTCTTTAGCCTCGTCCTCTGTTGTGTTCTGCACAGGAGCCAAACACTGTGGCTACTCGCGAGGCAAGGCTGGCAGCGGAAGAGCCCAGATGCCGAGCTCTGGACAGGACTTGTGTTGGGTCTGTGGCTGGTCCCTTTCCTGGCAGCTGCCCTGGCTTTGCAGCAGCCGGTGTCCCCTTCTGCAGGGCTGGGCTCGGGATTAGGCTTCTGTTGGCTCTCGTGGATGTTCGGTCACTGTTTCCCTTTTGCATTATCCTTGATTATGAGGAATGTGCCTTTATGACACATTCCTCCCTGGGTGCCTTCACCACTCAAATGGGGGTTTTCTCTCAAAGCACCGGGCATTGTTAGCAAGGAAGCTCAGGCGATAGGAACGTTCTTCTTCAGGTAGAGTGATGTACAATGGGGTGCAGAAGCTTGCATTTCAAAGACCTATGCTGAGTTTTTCTTAGTGAGGGGAAAGTTTCTGGGTTCAGTTAAAGGAGCAAACAAAAACCTAAAGCAAACCAAACTAGAAATCCTAGCAACATAAGAAATTCTGGAAGTTTCTTTCTTCTACAGTTCTCTTTCTGTCCCACATCCTTATCCAGAAACTTTTTAACTTACCAGAGAGGATGGGCTTACCAGGTCCCAACGGTAATACCATATTTATGTTATTCATCAACAAATAGACTGAGTCGAGCTCTCATTGGCTGAGAAATGTGGGGCCTGCTGGTGGCGAAGGAAGGGTAACAGGAGTCCGGCCAATGAGGCTGTCTGCTGATGGGGCTCAGGGAAACTACCACTGGTAACAGGAAGCCTCAGGCTGGTCTAAGGATGAAAACCAATCTGAGAAGTTCATGAACAAGAAGGAAAGCTAAATACAGATGCAATTCAGGAACGCTTACCCCTGGAATATCTTTGTACAACTGGGAGGCTTTTGACATTTGTTTATACTCTGGAATGTTTAGCAGGTATTTGTCCCTTGTGATTGGCAACTGTTCATCAGCATTATAGAACAATTGAAAAGGAAGGAATAAATTACAGCTAAATAGAAGGTGCTATGCTTCACACAGCACAGGAACTAAATGACCTATTGGAATTTGAGCAATCTGGGACGGAATCCCAATCTGTCATCCCATCAAGATGAATGATTACCCACTCAATCTTTCAGCTGGAAAAGGAGTTTGTCCCAATGGCAATCTCTCCAGCTTCATGAACTCCCAACGAAAGTGAAGTCTTTGGAAACAGAAAGACCGGAATGCTAGTTGTGCTTCTGTGCTTTTGTTAGCTTCATGACCTTGAGTGAATTCTTAAACTTTCTTTAAAACTCATTTTGTGCTTCTATGTAATGAGAAGATAGTAATACCCATTTCATGGGACTCCTGTGAATGTTAGGTGACAAATTCAAGATCTAAGTAGATGTTGATTTATTTGAAAATTTTCCACAGGTGGGGGCAGGGAGAATACCACCCACTAATTTACAGATCTGGGTCATTTTTATCTCATTGGTTGACCCTCCAATTTATTGACATATTGCTTCTAAAGAGGCAGGAAAAAAAACTGTGTTCTTATGATCCCCAAGGCTAAGTATGACATTCCTCATAGTCTGCTCCATGAGGTAGTGGGTTGTATAGACTCCAATTTATCCCTCTAAATTATTATTTTATTTTTTTGAAGGTTTTTACTTAATGAATACAAATTTTCATATGTACAGCTTTCAGGGATATAGTCTTTCTTTCCCCCATACCCACCATCCCACCCACACTCCCATCCCACCTCCCACTCCCTCTCCCATTCCATTTGCTATTAAGATTCATTTTTAATTGACTTTATATACAGAAGACCAGCTCTATACTAAGGAGAGATTTCAACTATTTGCACCCACATGGACAGACAAAGTATAAAGTACAATTTGAAGACAAGTTTTACCATTAATTCTCAAGGTACAAACTCATTAAGGACAGAGGTCCAGCATGGGGAACAAGTGCACAGTGACTCCTGTTGTTGATTTAACAACTGACATTCTTATTTATGATTTCAGTAATCACCTGAGGCTCTTGTCATGAGCTGCCAAGGCTATGGAAGCCTTTTGAGTTTACAAACTCCATTGGTTTTTAGACAGGGCCATAATCAAAGTGGAAGTTCTCTCCTCCCTTCAGAGAAAAGTGCATTATTTTTTGATGGTCCCTTCTCTCCACTGGGGTCTCATAAAGATCCTTCATGCAGAACCGTTTTTGCCACTATGTCTTCGGTTTCAATACCTGAAAAGCTCTTATGGTGTTTTTAGTCAGGCCTTTGGGGCTGATTCTGAGGTCAGAGTGCTGTTTAGGGCATTTGTCATTCTATGAGTCTGCTGCATGGACTGCTTCCCAAAGTTGGAACTTTCTCTCCTTTGTAATTCTATCTGTTGTTATTACCAGGCACTTGGTCTTATTTATGTGATCCCTTTTTACTGATGGTCCTATATATATGATCAATTCCATCCTTAATATGATCACTTTATCACATAAGATGGGATTAGTGCCACCCAGCTAAATGGGATTTGGAGTCCCATGGCAAGATTTTAGCTTCACCCTTAGGGGTAAGTCTATGGGAATGTGTGCTGATCTGTACAGCTCCTCCCTCTCTCATCCCCACTCTTATTTTTAAGAGGGATCTATTTTCAATTGACTTAACACATCTATGATTAATTCTACGTTAAGTGAGGAGTTCAGCCAATTATATTAAGTAGAGAAGAAAAAAAAAGAATAAAAAAATAGATAAAATAATAATAATAAAGTGTTCCTCAACAGTCAAGACAAGGGCTGTTCAAATAATTACTTCTCATAGTGTCTGTTTCACTTCTACAGGTTTCCTTTTGGGTGCTCTGTTAGTCGTCACAGATCAGGGAGAACATATGTAAGTTATTTTAAACAAGTAAGCTGAGATGCAGCCAGTTATTGTCAAATGGGCATTTACTGAGGTGGTCAACACGGGCGATTTCAGGTCTCTGATAGACAAGTACTGAGGAAATAATTCTACAAACTGTAAACTTTCTGAATTTGGAAACGTGGTCATGGCCATGGGCGTGTAGAGAATGAATAGGTCTTGACCCGTGAAAGTGGCCTTATTGGATGCAAAACACAGGGGAAAGTAGTCCTTGGGTGGAGCTCCAGTGTCACTCACTGACTGGAGACGGGCGCTCATTGGCTGCTCCACTCTCCCCGCAAAGGGCCAAAAACATGGAGGCCTTGTGGTTCACAGCATCTCTTGGGACTACCACGTGAAGCAGCCACAGACCGTGTGTAAGTGAATGTGGCTGTGTTCCAATAAAACTTTATTTATAAAGCCAGACAGCAATAGGATCTGGCCCATCCAGTGGGCCACAGTTTGCTGACCTCTGATTTGAAGTGTTGAAAATGTAATGAGTCGAAATTCAGATTTTGTTTTTAATCAACACTTACATGTGCCACGTACTCCCTAAAAAACCCTCTCTCTTATTTCTTTCTGATTAACAGCTCATTGAACTAGCTGAGTGAAGATTTTAAGGAAAGTGAAGAAAATGCTCAGAGACTATGAACCTAGGGCCCAAGTCCAGGTTCAGACAATAAGGGAGAACCAGGCAGTGATAAGATAAACAGGAGCTGGAGGGGTGGGCTCATTGCATACTCCAGGCCAGCTGACCACTGCCATGGGAACTTAGGCCCACTATTCTGGATATTCTAATCTTACAAAAGAAGCTATAAACCTGGTCAAACTCCAGTGTCAGCTCAGCAGTTCTAAAAACACAGTGTGAACCTACCAAGACGAGAGAGAGAGAGAGAGAGAGAGAGAGAGAGAGAGAGAGAAAGGGAATATTTTCCCTCTGCTGATGTACTTCTCAAATGTACACAACAGCCAGGGCTGGACCAGACCAAAGCCAGAAGCCAGAAGCTCCATCCTGGTCTCACACATGGGTGGCCGGAGTCCAAGTACCAGGGCCATCTTCCACTGCTGACCCAGGCATATTTTAACAGAGACCTGGTTGGGAAGTGGAGCACCTGGGACTTGAATCGGCACTCCACTATGGGATGCGGTGTGGCAAGCGATGGCTTAACGATTGTGTCACAACGCCGGGCCCTGCCTTTGCTTTTGCGCTACAGTTTTGCATCTCTGAAAACTGCAGGTTGTCTTGCAATGAAGCTGAATGCTTTTCCAAAGCTAGTCTGACTTTCACAAGGACTGATGAGATTTATGCCTGCTTCCTTAAAAATCACCCTTCTATTTCAAAACTGTCTGCTCCAAGGCGGCACCACAAGGCTCTGCCTGACCGCGTGATCGAGGGATGCCCAGCTACAGCCTAGCTGTAGAATTCCATTAGAATCCTAGCAGCCTGAAGGAAAGGGCAAGCCTTGGCAGCTTGTTCATTACCGTGAAGATTCATGGACGACCCACCCAGAAATGCAGGGAGAAATAAGTCCACGTGGAGCTCGAAACGGTCCAACTCCGCTTGAATGTGCTAAATGCTCCCGGTCTCCTCCCTGTTCTTTGTGTTTGGCAGATTGAGCTTTATGATTTTCAGTAGAAATTCTTCTCTTTCCCTAATATTAAAACTGCGTTTTTACTTTAGATTCTGATATTTGGGCCTTTTATTCTTCTGAGTTGGATGTAAACAGAAATTACCTTTTGATCATTTGAAAGATTAGGTCCCTAATTTTAATCAACTCCTTGAAAATGAATTGCCTGGATGAGCCGAAACTTGTATTTTTGATTTGACAATCTCAGACAGCATCCTTGTTGAACTCTTTGGGTGTGAGCTGTATTTTTTTTTTTTTTTTTTTGACAGGAGAGTTAGACAGTGAGAGAGAGAGAGAGACAGAGAGAAAGGTCTTCCTTCCGTTGGTTCACCCACCAAGTGGCTGCTAAGGCCAGAGCTTTGTGACCGGCGCGCTGCGCCGATCTGAAGCCAGGAGCCAGGGGCTTCCTCCTGGTCTCCCATGCGGGTGCAGGGCCCAAGCACTTGGACCATCCTCCACTGCACTCCCGGGACTGGAAGAGGGGCAACCGGGACAGAATTTGATGCCCCAACTGGGACTAGAACCCGGTGTGCCAGCACCGCAGGTGGAGGATTAGCCTAGTGAGCCACAGCACCGGCGTGAGCTGTAATGTCCCCTGCTTGCTTTGTGGGGCATTGATCTCTTTGGGATTCCTCTGTTCCTAAGCTGCCTGAAAATTTCTTTTGTGGAATAAAACTTGCGTGATAGAAACCTTTGGAAGCTTTTTGAACCCAACTGCCTTTCTTCTCTCTCTCTCTCTCTCTCTCTCTCTTTAGCAGCAGTTATCCCAGAAACAGTTTATTGTACCTGACAAAATATATCCAATCCGGAACCTGAAAAGGTTCCTCTCCTGTGTGTAAGTCAGGTGACCCTGAGACCCACATCGGTGCTGAGCTTCCTGCAAAATCTCCCCAGGTCCTTCAATAAGAACTTACGGGTAATTAGCACCCCAGCCTGGGCCTACATTTTGGGTTGTCAAAATAAAAATCAAGTGGCATCTGTTGATCTGGAAAAAAGCAAAACCAGCTATCCACATTCAACTCTGCATTTTTGGAAATTCCTGGGTTTAAGCCCATTTTCATGTTCCGGAGAAAGGTGCGATGGAATGAAATGATCCCATGAAATCCTTGTGCTCCATAAGGTGTCTTGAAGTTTGATTGGATATTAACTAAAAGATCATTTTGTTTCTTTTTTATAGCAGGAGATGCAATGTGTTCATTTTATAACATCTCTGCTGTTTGGAATAAATCACTAAGGACAGATGCTCATCACATTTTGGTTCAATAAAATTCTTTGCAGAGTCTGAACAGATACATGGCTAGTTGCTGTAGGTCTCTGTCCAGGCCATTATTGGTTTGGAAAATCAAATTCACAGAACAAAATAGAGTTATTCTAAGGGCACTGACATTAATATTTTGTTTGCTGCCTCGTGCATTCATTGTTCTCTTGTGGTGGCGATGTGTCGACAGGACTTACCCTCAGTGTTACAACTTCCACCTTATAACTCTCATTGACCACCTCTTCATCTTCTTTTCTGACACAGCGCAGCTAATCAGGTTTCCTGCTGTTAGATCTTCTGGTAATACCACTTTAAAGGTTCGCAGCAGAAAAATTTGCCAGTGCTCTTGTAGAAGTGCTAAAATCCCATGTTCAGTCTTTTTCTGCGGCTGTAAGTGGGTTTTCAAGGAGCAATGGCGAGGCGCTCATTTTAAATCAGATGTGTGTGCTGCGGGACTATTGGCGAGTTTGGATGTTTTTCATACGCTCTATAGCACTTCTCTTGAATTAAAAAAAATCAGGAAAACATAACCTACTGACTTGCCAAGGTTCATTTTCTTCTTCTTTTTTTTTTTAAAGAGGAGAGATTTCAGCTTAAACAGTTGTGATGGTGCACCCTCAGCTGATGTGGTCGTGAAGAAGTTTTCTATGGGCTTTGATTATTGATGCAAAAGGATATGGGAAATTATGGAGGTCTCCCACGCTGTTATACAAGGTAAAAATGTACACTCATAAATGCACTGCGCCTGCCTTGACAAAGCTGCACAAACCTCCTGAGAGAATATTGTATGTGTGCGTTTGTGTGTGTGTGCGTGCGCGTGTGTGTGCGTGTGCGTGTGTGTGTGTGTGTAAGCGTGAAGGAAACGCTCACATGTTGAGTAGAGAAGGAAACCCCATAGGTGGAGTGGCTTGGGGTGACAACCACGCCAAAAGGGCAACAGCAACTGTTTGCTGACCTGCGTGGTAATTTTCCTTGAAAACGAATCTAGGAAAAGAGTGAATAATGGCCGTTTGGTGAGGCTGATGTTCTGACGCCATCCGACAGGTCCAGAGAAGTGGAGAGGCAGGCGTGAGGCTCCAATCCCCGCCAGCGACTTTTGCTGGCTGTCTTTAGTAACAGCCCTGGCAGTGCTGGATTGACTTCCGAGCCTCCTCCCTCGCAAGAATGTGTCTCTCAGCCCAGCATGAAAAGCGCATTTTTTATTGGTGTGTATTTTGGTTTTGACAAAGGCCTCAGCGGATGTCAGGCCCTGTCAGGGCTGCCTCTGTTTTTTTTTTTTTTGCCCTGCCCCCTGAAGTGGGATCCCGAACTGCCGAGAGCAACCTGCCCCACGCACTAATCCTCAAGTTTACAATGAGCAGATGAGAGGAAATAAAAACGATGCCCTTTCTTGTATTTAAAAGATCGCTTTGGTGTTGAGTCGACTTTTTACTGCCATTAAATATTTGCTTTCTGGGAGCATTTGTATATATTTTCTTAGCTCGTAACTACCACATTTCTGCTCGGTTTTGTATCTGCTAGCCCCAGCATTTACAACCTACGAAAACCTCATAAATCTACTTCATTTTTCTAATAAGACATGAAAGTCCTTAATTGGCCTTAATGAAATGCACTTAAAGGGCAATAAACGTGTTTAAGCCCCTCTTTCAGGGTGAGCTTCAGCACTCTCGCTCTACTCTGTTTTAGCCTTTCTGGTAATTAATCATTTATTCATATGTGACGAATCAGTAACAAGATCAAGGCACTACTGCACAATTGCACGATAATAAGCTGCTCATATATGTGTCAAGATTTAGCAATCCTTTTTAAAGCCTAATTTAAAGTCATTTTACAACTAACCAGACTGCTTCTCCGCAGCATTTTTCCCCCAGTATCTTTTTTACATATTTTCATTTGGATGCCATCTTTTTATTTTGTTTATAGAGCCCAGTCCGCCTTAAATCCACTTATGGCACCAGCGTGAATTTCAGCAATGCAAACATTTACCATTGTTTTTCGGTCTGCTTGGAATTCTCTCTTTGATCCAAAGGGGACGGGGTGGGGGAAGAAGCCCAAGAGAAAGAAGGGCCGCATTTATAAATAGAAGACCCGAGAGGCCCTGCCATTTTTAGTACGTATTTAAATCTGCGATCTGCAGTGATTTATGGCGACACGTGAATCATTAGCCTGCACCTTAGCACTCTGAGAACTCCAGCAATTTCCCATGCCACAAATATGCCACGGGATGGGGGGATTCTGACTTGCAGAGCGAGCGTCTGAAGGCCTGTGTGCGCGTCCACAGCTTGGCGATAGGACGGATTCTCCTGGCTGTCTAGGCTCAAGTATGTGCTCACCGGTCAGCCCGGCGGGGTATATCCGAGGGAAGATTCTGAGCTGCCCAATTATGGTTAACAGAATTGCTATGCACTTAGGAAACACAGCTTGAGTTGATCCTAATAGGTTATTGAACGATTGGCACCAGCCATAGTCGAGGTGAGTTAATCCAGTCCCAGACAACTGAACTAGCTCAAGAATAAACCTCGAGTCGTTCCCAGCAGGTATTAACATAGAGAGACGACTGCAGCTTGAATCCTTCAGATGTCCTTAACTTGCCTATATCTAGCAGGGGACATGATCAGATTTTTTTTTTTTTAAACAGAAGAGATGCTGACAATCCCAGTGAACATGGCACGGTTAGGTAAAAGCTTGCGGGTGGAATTGGTTTGCGTTCTGAAATCTTACTTTCTTCTGTTATTATGTTGGAATTAGAACAAAGCTGTAAATATCAGTCCCTGCCCTGTTCATTCCGATGAGAGCTGATTTTGAGTCTTTTAGTAACAAAGGTGGGTACTTTTTTTTTTTTTTTTTTTTTTTAAGGAAAGGAAGTTTCTTTACTTTCAGATACAAAGAATGGCTATTCCCGGGTTACCAGGCAGAGGGCGCTCTGACCAGATTTTCTTTTATGTAAATAAAAGGGTGTGATGGGTGCAACAGTTTTAATCCGTGATTATTGATAGTGAATATTCCTGGAGCATTTGAAAATTCTCTCATTTTAAAACTTTTCTCTGCATTTCAACTAATCCACGTGCGCACGTGTGTGTGTGTGTGTGTGTATGTTTGTGTAGCCAATAAAGCTTGCCACAGTGGACTTAACACCTGTCCATTGACCTTGACTTAGCAACTTTTTTTGCTCATATGAGTTCCTAGAAAAGGAATTTTTTTTTTCTAACTTTTTTGCAGTCACAAATTCCTGAGAAGAAGCTGCAAATAATGAGGTTTATTCAGGGCATCATTCACATTGTAATCTATGTGAAGGGCTTCCTTTGGAGTTGTGCAGTGTACAACTCAGGCATCCATACTTTGTAGCTCTGGTTTTCTGTTTGTACATCAGGCCTCAATAAACAAATGGAATACGATTTAGGTTGCAACACTGTATTTCCTTCATTTTCAAATGGCCTATCTTCTCCTTTACCAGGTGCCTTTAAAAGAGACCCTTAAATGTAGCAAAGGTGTTCTCAAACATTCACTTTAATATTGCAGACCTGATTCCTCTACTGGTATAGTTCAGACTATGTATCTAGCTCTGGATCTGAATCTGAATGGGTAAAATATGAATTGTGTCCTCATTCCATTTTGCCTTTTGTTTTGAGACAAAATAATGTTACTTCCCTTCAATTTAGGACAAAATTTCTTAGGCCAAAAATTTTAAGTGATGAGCATTGAGGTTAAATAAAAAAAAGAAAGGCTAGTTTGCCCCAGCTCCGCGAATCAGCTGATGTGAGTCATTGACGGGAGAAAAAGACCCCGAGTTAGAATATGAACTCCGAGCATAGGTTTCACAGTAGCAGGAGAGCAGCAGCCTTTGCCCTCTGACTGGCACCTCCCATAGAATTCTGCATAAAAAAATCACAATGTATAAAAATAATCACAATGTGTAAAAATAATTGTAATAAGGTGATAATTTAGCTGTAAAAGGAAAATTCCAGACCCAGTCTAATCAGTTTAAAGGTCTCTCTGGTTCTTCTGATTTGTTGTTCATTTGCGTTGGGCAGCTGGACAATAGGATTTTGTACGGGCCACAAACAATGAAATAAAACAGCAAGATGTACTGTATTTTACTGGAACATACAATCAAGGGCAGCAGGGGACCAGTCAAAGCCCAATATTCAAAGACTGTAATTTTTTATCACTACTTTATTTCCTAAACCAAAATGTTTTTTGGGTATAAATATTGGATGAAAGCAAAATGTACCACATTTGCTATCATGAAAGCAATACCTAAACCTACTTTTTATTAGGATGAAATTAATATCATGTAAGTAGTTTTATAGTTTTAGCATTTTATTATTATTTATGTTGTAACTGTTCTGCATAAATAGAACTGTTCCTTGCTTCTTTTTTGTTTTTACTACTAATAAAAAGTAATAGGTATAATAATTCAGGGACTGTTTGCATTTCAAGGCACTTTCTGTTTGGTCTTGGTTGCTGTTGGAAGGAGACATGCCCCAAACCAGAGCGCAAGAAGCTTTTATAACAAACGCAGGAAGCACTTCTCCGGAGCATTCAATGTTTAGGCCAGGACAACTAAAACAAGCATGAGCAAATGAAGATTTTAAAACTGTTAAGCAGAAAGCCAATGCAACCAACAAGTGCATTGTGAGGACAGAAATATCTCTGTGCTGCTCTCCAGCCCCATTCACATAGGTCCGGTAATTGCACAGCATGCAGGTACTTATTAATAAATATCGCCCCCTAATTACCTGCTGATTTCTCGGAACACTTAAGAAAGACAAGAAAATAGCTTTATTTGTGATGGGCAGGAAGGCCATTTTAACCACAACCATGCTTTTCTATATTTTCTAAAAAAAAAAAAAAAAGATATTTCAGAAGTAAAGATGCTTAGGAACATCAGAAAATAGAAAAAAAAATTTTGTTTGTGCAAGTCATAGGTTTGTGATATTTTCAGGAGATTTTTGCAGAAATTCACACTTGGAAATCTAGAAACTTGGGCCAGACCGGTGGCTCCTCACACAGGCGGATTTGGGCTCTACTTTAATAACGCTTGCAAGGCTTCCAATCCTTGCCCCCATCCTCATTTTAAGCACGCAGACAACATCAGCAGCCCTGCCATGCAGGTTCCTCCCAGCTCCCTCTCTTCCAAGGAGAGGATTGTAGCCTTTTTGGTCTTAGCGAAATCTCTGCGTTACAGTTAAGAGTGTCATAGGAGCACACAGTGGAAAACTACACAGCCATGCAAAGGGAAGTTTGGGGAGGATTTTTAGTTACATGGGATGTACAGATCTGATGATGACAGAAAGAAAATACAGCATGCAAAACATGCCCAGTGAGAGCTCAGAGACATGCATTCAGATGAAATGGAACACAGTTTTATGATTGTAAGTGGCAAGGTTATGAGTGACTTGTTTTTCTGGGTATATTTCTCTCATTTGCAAATTTTCTATAGTATGCATAGATTATCTTTGTGGAATGAACCTGCACGAAAAGAAATTGATACAAATCAGACTCTAGGGTGCGTTTTTAACGAACCATTCTAAATTTTTACATGCGTTAGGTTACAACTGTGTGAGAGGTTTAATATTATTTTTCCTGTTTTACCAATGAGGATGGTGAATCTTAGAGGAGACAAAGTAACTGTGCAAGGTCACACAGCCAGTCAGTAGCAATTAGAATTCAAATCCAGATGGAATTTGTTCAAATGCCTGCAATCCTAACCCTCCATTGCACTGTCTTTTCCAGGCACTTGCCTTCCTGTGTGCTTTGTATGTAGTAAAAAATTGCAAGGTACCACAAATTCCTCTTTGGTAAAAAAAAAAAAATCGTAGTTTTGTGGCTACTTCTCAACCCATGCAGGAATCTGGTATCTTTTATTTTTTTTTTCCCGCTAGGGGTGCCCCTTGGTGTGACTCTGCTTTTCTTCCTAAATCTTCCGCTATATCTTTGTTCAAAGCAAACCACGTGAGCTGTCTTTTCCACAGCTTTCCCAGTTTAGGACAGCTGCATCCATTTGAGCTCGACTGTTCGGAGCGGCTTTGGCATGTTCCTGAGGGCAGAGGGCTTCCCTTGCTTGTGTGCTGCGTTTTTGGACCCGTTTGCACCCTAACACATCCCAGCCTACTGCACCATAAACATGAAGCCAGAGTCCTTCTAATTCAGAGCAGTATTGTCATTCTGTCTTAAGCCCTGAGAAGCAGCAATCCTCTGACCTGCAGAAGCAGGCCTGTTTCTACTTACGTCGCTTACGTACTACGCGCCCGTTTTCATTAACTTGGACTTTCTTTGGGGTAGCCCTGGAACACCAGGGATTCTGATCCAAACACATTGTCAGCTAAATTTCCTGGAATTTTCATTTGGCTTCAGGAGAAAGCATTTTCTCTTTCGGTGTCTTCGGGCCATCTGAATGCAGCTCAGAGGGCAGCTCTGTAATGGATTCCATCCTGTTAATAATGGGGGTGAGCTTGAATGTTTTGCCTTGGACAAGCTAAGCTTAATTTCTGTGGGTTGCCACAGCACTGCATTTGTGGTGGTCAGTGACAAGGCAAAGCCATAAAGTAAGTTGTGATGACCTGGATAATCCAAAGGCCTGGACTATGGAAGATGATCTTCTCTTGGCTAGACTAATCGAGGGGAAGATGGTACTGCTGAGGCTTCTGCTATGTACAATTTAGGTAGCAAGTGTGGTACTTTAAAAACATGATCCCTAACCCATTGCTACTCCTCCCATTGGAAGGGGCTGTGCGTGCTCTCCTGCTGAATCTGGATGGACGGTGCCTACTTCTAATGATGGATCATCAGCACTAGGGAGTGAAGGCCAGGCCTTGCACCGCTTCTCGGGCAACTCACCCTCCTGGATACTGTCTTGATGATCCCTCTTGGAACCCAGCCACGCTGTGAGCAGCCCAAGCCCCGTGCAGCCACTCCAGATGATAATCCCAGCTGATTCCAGCTCTCAGGCCACCGCACTGAGATGCAAAGCCTTCAGATGATTCCAGCCACCTGCTGCTCCAGTCCTCCCAGCCAGGGCTTTGGGCGTGGTGGAGCAGCCACGTGCCACTCACACTGAGGATAGTCCACGTGCCAAGCCGTGGCCTCACTGAGTGTCACAGAATGGTGGCTGTTTGGAGTGATTGCTATCCAACATAGGCAACTAAAATTAGCAACTTTTGCATTTTTTCTCCCACTTTTAGTTGTCCAAATTATGCCTTCCTTGCTCTTGTTTACTGTTAACTGAGAAGCCCCAAGGAATGGCAGAGGCATGGACATCAAAAGGCATGGGGGAAGCAGCTGAGGAAGAACAGGTGACCTGCCCACTGTGCTGGCACACATCACCAGGCTTTTGTGGTTGTGCAAAAATAACTGCAAATACTTGGACTTTACAGAGAACTTTCTCATGTATTTCCTTATGGAGTTCAGTTGTATTGTCCCATCAGCCTTACAAAGTGAGGGTTGTTACCATCCCTGTTTAACAAACTAAGAAAATGGAATTCAGAGAGGTGCGCTCTGTTGCTCAAAGTCCCACAGCTGCTGGGTGGGGGGATGCAGGAGGCACCTGAACTCCTGTGCCTGGGGCCAACCAACCCTTGTTCTGCCTTCTGAGAAGCGAACTGCTGCCCCTTGGTGGTGGCTAATCTTGCTCCTCTCGTCCAGTGCTCCCTCCCACCTTTGTAGGAAACCTTTGCTGGACAGTGCCAGAATTACCCTGCAAGCAGCAGTCTGGCTGAGCTTTGCTACTTCTCTGGGAAAAGCGCACAAGAACTTTGGAAGGTTCTTAGCACAGACTGTGTGCCCTGTTTGCTTGATTTCTACAAGTTGTTTTTTTTTTTTTTTAAACAGAATCTACCATTTCATTCAATCTCCTCTAGAGCTTCTTGAACACAGAATAGAGGGCTACAAAGAGTTAATGTCCATGTCCGCCAAATCTTTTATCAGTCTCAACTGACCCACTCGGGTCACATTTTCTTGCTTTTTGTATGCCTGGTAACTTTTTTTAAATTTGTTTTTTAAGGAATACGGATTTCATAAGCACAACTTTAGGAACACAGTTCTTCTTCCCACCATACCTGCCCACACTCCCACCCCTCCCCCTCCTCCCTCTCCCCTTGCCAATCCTATTCTCCATTAAGATTCATTTTCAATTAACTTTGTACACAGAAGACCAGCTCTATACTAAGATTTCAACGATTTGCATACACACACAAGCACACACACAAAACTGAGAACTAGTTTTACCGTTAACTCTCATAATAAAACTCATTGACAATGCGGACAGAGGTCCTGCATGGGGAGTTAGTGCACAGTGACTCCTGTTGTGTGCCTGGTAACTTTTAATTGGATGCCAGCCATTGTGAATATCACCCTTTATGGTGGTGGATCTCTGTTTTCTATATTTTCGAGCTGTGTTCTAAGACACGGTTAAGTTACTTAGAACCAGTTTTTCCTTCCGAGTCTGGCTTGCTTTGTTTTGTTAGGTGGGACGGAGCTGCCTTTCTCATAGGGCTAATTTTTCCCTGGTTCTGATGCTCTGAGTGCTATTTTTTCTGATCTCTGATTAGTAGTCGGCTGAGTACACTGCAAACCTGAGTTTATCTCATGCAGTGACTTCTCTAGACTCCCAGTTCCATCTCCTCATTGCAGGGGGAAGCCTGCGTCTCTGCCTGAGGGTCCACTCTCTGTTCTAGATCCTTCCTCCAAGCAGTAGGCTCGGGCAACTGTAGGACTCACCTTGTTTGTTTTCTGTCTCCTGGGGATCACTCTCCTTTGTTGCCCGATGTCCCATGTCTCAGCAGCTGTTATTTTATGTATTTCCTCCTGGTTTTTGTGGTTTTTAGGTAGGATGGTACCCAGAAGCCCTGAGTATCTCCAAGACCCACGAGATAGCACATCCATTGACAGGTGGTTGAAACTGAATCAGGATTTAGAGATGAGTCTTTGTTCGCAACTATTTTCTTTCTCTCTGGAAATCTCCCTGCAGGACTACTGAATGGGATAGGTTTGTAGGTGTTTTAAATATTCTTTGAGGCCAATCTGCCCACTGCCAAGCTGGGATGACAGCACTGGGTTACCTAAAGTGTGTTATATACTTCATGACTAAGATACTAATTCTTCTCTTCAGGAGGAGAAAAATATTCACTTTTTCATCATCTGTACTTGTTTCAGTATTTAGGTGTTTGCTTCTGGTGCCTTACGCTCTGTTAAGTATTTGTTATGTGGATGTTACTGGGTGCCTAGGGTGTTGTAAGTTACACTGCAGCCTGACATTAAAGTCTTCTATTGGAGCCGATACTTATGAGAAGGCTCTCCTGTCCCTTGCATGAAGATTAGCTGCACTTCCTCTAAGCTCCCAGGGACTGCCCCTCATGCCTCTGCCTTGGCTGCTTTCATTGGAGGAATAGAGGCTCACGTGCAGGTGCCAGAAGTCTCAGGAGCTCCAGAGGAGAAACATTGACCTTGGGGGCATCTGGAACTGTTCCAAGTGTCTCCAGGCAGGAGCTCCTGGCCACTATCCGCATGTCACTGCCCATGTGTGTGTGTGGCCGCAGGTTGGGTTCCTTTGGAAACACACTGGAGAGGGAGATTTGGGTACAAAAAATTTGAGAGAGATGCCTGTGGCTAGATTCCTGGTGGGCTGGGGGGCAGGGGAAGGAAGCGAATGGGACTGGGCAGATAGAGGAGCTGGGCTGTGATGAAACAGCATGAAGACCTCAGCGATGCCATGGGAAGCAGGACTGGGTGGCTCCTCGGAGTTGCCCCAGATCGGGAGGAGGGGGCAGAGTCTTTGTATGCCCCCACCTGTGAGTCCTTGGCGTGTTGCTGCCCTAAGAAGGGAGGGAGAGTGACCGTGGGAGAGGATGCAAGGGTGAATCCCGGGGTCAGGTGAGAACCATCAGCCTCCAGCACGCTGAGAAGCCGGGGCTCTGAGTGCTTCATCAGAAGCCCCTGTGGGGTATCGAGCCCTAGGTGACAATTCTGGCCCCCCTGTTCACTAACTGTGAATCCCTGGGCAAACTCGTCCATTCATTCAACTAATACTTTTGAAATGTCTACCGTATGGTTTAAGTTCTGCACGTGAAGCAGTGAGTTGGACAAATTCAGACAAAGCCCCTTCCTTTACGGAGGCTGCAATCTTGTTGGGGGAGACCCCGGGCTGTCCATAGCAACATGAAGTCCTAGAAGTCCTACGACACCACGTGAAGTGCTTCTTAAACTCTGATGCGGAACCACCGTCTGGAAGTCTTGTTAAAGTCTTGTGAAGTCTGGGGTGGGGCCAGAGAGTCTGCCTTTCTGATCAGCTCCCAGCTGATGCTGACACCGCTGGCCCGCAGACGGTGAGTTGAGTTAGGGAGTTATAAAGGACATAAGTGGAACGAACCAGAAGGGTCAGGTGGTGAACAGGAAGACTATGTTAGATAGAGTGGCCTGTGTGAGACACAAACAATGTGAAGTCACTTCACCTGAGTCTTAGTTTCTCAATTATAAAACAGCAGAGACTGGCACACAGTAGGTGCTCAATAAACACTGACTACTGATGAGGTTGATGCGAACGCCCCCAGAGCCATCACGAACGTCTTGCCTCATCCTACGTCATACCCTTCCATTGTTTAGTCCTGATTGCTGCTGCGTTCTGGGTATATTTGTTTAGGTTTCTGAGACCGGGAATCTGATTGGCTCCACCCGGTGTGGCCTGACGCCTGTAGGTCCTGTCACTGCGTAGGCTGCTCCCGGGCTCTGAATGGGCTCTTCTTGGCTTCGTTGTCCTTCACCAGTCACTCAGCTACCCATGGAAGACAGTGGGGGTCCCATGGTCAGAACACAGCTGCTTGAGGCTGCCACCTCATTGAAAGCTTCAGGCAGGCACTGGGCTAATCTTGTGTATGTGCGTCCTCTTAGGTTCCTGGCCCCGTTCTATTATGGGCTGTTGGTGCGTTTATTTCTTCCAAGGGATTTCAAGTTCCTTGAGGCCGGAACCTGCTTTTCTCGAAGGCTGGCCAAGTGCTGGGCACATGATGGAGACTTGTCTGTAACAGTGTGGAAGTGTGCCACGTGGGAAGGTTTGGAGGACAGGCAGCTGGGAGACAGCGGAGCAGGTAGCAAGATGAAGTGGGCTTCAGTGGACAGAGAGGAGAATGCATATGGAGAGAAGCGCTTAACACGAGCAAAAGTTTGGTGGGAAAGGAACAAGCAATGTGAGTTTGTTCAAATCGTAAGCTAAGTTAGAGCAACCATTTCCCTTGCTACAGGTACTAATTGTCACTCTCTTTAGACTGTAAGTCTTGGGCACCTTACACTTCCACGCCTGCGCACACACCAGCACCCAACAGATAATGAAGAGAAAACACTTCATCAAAACGCATTCCACTTGTGTGTTCCCTTCGGACAACCTGCAGGCGTGTAGAAGTTCAAAGCCGAAAATAATAAAAAGTTATCGAGAGGCAACTGGCAGGAGGGGTGGTTTTCTGCAGGGGTTCGCAGATCTTATTTTTAGCCCAAAGCTCCCAGGTGTCCTTCCCCCCTTTCAACTGTCAGTTGTGGTTGTACAGGACTGCGGCTGCCCCGGTGACCTGCTCGTCACAGTGGCACCAACAGCCACTCGTGCCTGCGGATTTCCTCTTGGCGCTGCCTGGCAGCAGTTAGTGTCGGGGGAGGGGGAGTGTGGGTGGCCACAGGCTGGGAACTGATTTTGAATGGTGTAAATACTCCAGCCCCTCCCCCCACCCCCATTTTTCGATACTGTTGTGACAATTTTAGATTAGAGGCCAAGAGTGCCTGAGGGAGCTTTGGAGGCAACAGCCCTTCCAAACGGAGGGTTGCCTAACTTTCCCATGACTATGGTTCCTGGTAGCTGAAGATGCCACTGTTCTGGTCTTGGGAAGTGGCTGCAGGTTCCTTCCCTCCTGTCTACACCAGGAACAGCTCCACTGAAACAAACGGCACACATGAGAGATGGGGGACCACCCTTAGCCTCAGCAAGAGCAGTCCACACCCGCAGCCCTTTCTAATTCACCGCCCTCCCTCTGGTCTTCTGCCCTATGATCCTTACTGCATGTCACAGCCAGGTGAAGTCTGACTTTTTTTTTTTTTTTTTTTTTTGGACAGGCAGAGTGGACAGTGAGAGAGAGAGACAGAGACAAAGGTCTTCCTTTTGCCGTTGGTTCACCCTCCAATGGCTGCTGTGGCCAGCGTGCTGCGGCCGGCGCACCATGCTGATCTGAAGCCAGGAGGCAGGTGCTTCTTGGTCTCCCATGCGGTGCAGGGCCCAAGCACTTGGGCCATCCTCCACTGCCTTCCCAGGCCACAGCAGAGAGCTGGCCTGGAAGAGGGGCAACCAGGACAGAATCCGGCACCCTGACAGAGACTAGAACCCGGGGTGCCGGCGCCGCAAGTGGAGGATTAGCCTAGTGAGCCACGGCGCTGGCCGAAGTCTGACATTTTCATCATGCTGTGGTCAAAATCCCAATGGCCCTTTTCACCACTTGTGCAAAGTGTCTTCTCCCCATGCTCACAACTGACTTTGGCTTCCCCAGGCTGGTCCTGAACCCTTTCCATCCAGGCATCCTCTTTTCTGGGTACAGAGCCTCTGCTCTGGTGGGCCCACCCTCCCTGTACCCTACAGTTGCCTTCTCCTGAGCTGGGCGCACACACTTCCTTCTGCTGACCAGCCATTCCTGTTTCCCCTTGGGATTCACTGTTTCCAATCTAGCTTCAGCTCCCTCTCCAGCAGCCTCCAGACGGCTGCCGTCCTGAAGGCTTCCAGCACCTCCCCGGACACGTCACCGCGGGGTCACCGCCTTCCTTGTTCACGTTCTCGGTGTTTCTAGGTTCTGTTTCCTGCAATAAGACGATGAACTCCTAGAGGGCAGGGACTGCTCAAAGCTCTGTCGGTCACTGATTTACTGGCATTCATGAGGATGAAGGCTAACAATGACATTCTGTTATCTATGAGGAAAGCTTCGTGTATAAGAAAAACTGTTACAAATACATTTTCCTGAAAGCTGACCTTGGAGATCTTAGGCTGGAAGTAATACCAGCACTACCTATACATGAGATTTGAAAACTAGCCTACTGGTCGACTTTTCTCGTAGACTGATTTGTTAAGTGTAGTCGGGGTTAGTATAGGAGGCTGACCTGGGGGAGGCGGGTACCAGAGACTGGGCTCTAATCTCATCTCTGCAGGAGACTGGCTCTGTCCTCCCCGTGTAAAACTGTTTCCTGAGGGCCCGGTGACTTTAAACAGTGACGTGCAAAGGGAATCACAATTCCAGCTTGAATTAGGAGAGAGAAGGGGCGAAGCCTTGGCAAGAGGGCTTTCTGAAAGCGTTGTCCACGTGAGAACTTTTGCCCTCGCTCTCCTCCGTTTCTGTTCTTTGCCTAGGATCACCCCCTGCCTTCCTCTCTTTCCTTCCCCTTTAAGTGTCAGTGCACCTGATAAGGATCTCACTTTCCTTTTATTTCTTCCCCTGTTCTAACCACACTTGAGCATGTTCTCCTTAGATAAACAGCGCTCATGCCGCGAGTGCTGAGTGCTGCACATGCAAGCGCCAGCTTACTTTGCTTCTAGAATCTTTTATGAGAGAGAGAGAGATGGAGAGAGAGACAGAGAAAGAGAGAGAAAGGGAGAGAGAGAGAGAGAGAGAGAAAGGGAGAGAGAGAGAGAGAGAGAGAGAGACAGAGAGAGAGAGAGATGAACTCTTAGCCCCGAGAATATATTTTTCTTTGTAATTAAACAGCGCATCTCCACTGGAGAGTGCCGAGTCTTTCAAAAACATGACCTCATTCATCTCTCACCTCCTGTCAGCTCCTAGGACAGCTGGCGAGGGGAAGGTAAGAGAAATGCCCATTCAGTCACCCCCATTTTACAGAGAAATCAAGACCCTGAGCTCCCAGCAATTTCCCTTAGGGGTTCAATGCGTTTTTGGCTAGTGGGGGAGCAACCCATGGGGTTTTGGTTTCTGGCCCCATCTCTCACCACAGGCCTGGGGACAAGTTTGAGCAGACCCTTAAGAGGCAAGTCTGTTATGATGCAGCTGAGAAGGGCGCCGCCCCTGAGGACTCGGGGAGGTGATGAGGGCAGTGGTCTGGCTGCAGACAGGCAGTGGAAAGGGGAGTTTTCCACGTGGAGACTGCTTGAGAAAACAGAAAAGGCAAAGATCCTTTGGAAGAAGACAAAAGAGGACATGGACGTCTTAGGACTCTACTGGCCTGAACAGCCAAGCTGGAGTTACCTGCGTTAGATAGGCGCGTGGTCAGAGGTGGCCGGAGGTGGCCAGAGGTGGATGGATCCTAAAGCTAATGAAAATTACTTTCAAGGCCTCTTGTCTGCAGACTTCCAAGTCCATGGCAATGGTCTCCCATGGGTCTATATTCTTAGGAAATTGCAAAGATAAAGCCTTCTGTTTTAATGAGGTCCCCTCAGGTTGTCTAAGTTTTAGGCCTTCCGAAATCCGAATCAACCTGGATCTCCCTGCCTGCCTTCTCCCCATACGGAACAGCTACATCTTCTGGGCCCCAAGAGACCCTGCCTCTTCCTGAATGGAGCTGTGCTGCCCTCAGCTGCCACGCCTTGAGTCTGCTCGGAGAAGCAGGCTCACCCTCCTGGAGCACCGCTTATGTGGGCCGTGCTTTCGTACACCACCTGAGTTCAGACTGACCGCGTTCCGCTTTTCACAAAGTGGGGGACAGGTTGGGGAGGCTAGGTTAATTTGTTGAGGATCAGGTGGCTGAAAGAAGTGCAGCCCACAGGGGAGCCCATCCTCCTTGACTGACACAAGAAAGGGGAAGGCAAAGCACAGGAACCCGGAATAGAAGAGAAACTACTTTCCTCTTTGCTTAACCTGCTTTCCCCTTCTCCTCTCCAGGTCTTCTTTTTCGTGTGGTTTCAATCAACACATGGTTAGGGAGTCTGTGATCTCCACCGGGCCTTGAGAGAGGCACCTGCAGATAAAGAAAGCAGGACATTGTAAGTTAGCAGGGGGAGCACAGTAGCTGCAGAAGTCACTGGACTATATGAGAACGCATGGAGATGACCTTGTGCTACGGGGGAAGGGTGCAGCTGGGTAGAGGTCAGAGGTCAAAGCCACACGTGACATGGGTCTCAGATGATATTTTAGCAGGATGAAGGTGATTGAAGATGTGCATGCAACCTGTGGCATGAGCCCAGTGGAAAGAAGGAAAATAGATATGAGCCATCTGTCCTTTGATTTGGACAAGCGGGTGGGCATGGGTGCTGCTGGTCGTAGGCTGTGGGCTTTATCAAGAAGTGGGTCCCATGGGGCCGGTACCATGGCATAGTAGGCTAAGCCTCTGCCTGTGGCACTGGCATCCCATATGGGTGCCAGTTCTGTGTCCAGGCTGCTCCTCTTCCTCTCCAGCTCCCTGCTGATAGCCTGGGAAAGCAGCAGAGGATGGCTTAAATGCTTGGGCCTCTGCACCCACATGGAGACCCAGAAGAAGTTCCTGGTCCCTGGCTTCGGATTGGCTCAGCTCCGGCCATTGTAGCCATTTGGGGAGTGAAGCCGTGGATGGAAGACCTCTCTCTCTCTCTCTTCCTCTCTTTGTCTGTAACTCTGCCTCTCAAATAAATAAATTTAAAAAAAAAACATAAAAAAAGCAGGTCCCCCAATCTAGGATGCATCAGAATGGAGGAGAGCTGATTCAAACTCATGTTCCTGTTCCTAGGCCTCCGTCCCCATGTCCCTGACTCGGGAGGGCTCTGCGGGGCCCGAGGGTCTGCATTTCTAACAGTCCCCCAGGTGATGCCGCCCTGGTCTGTGGGCCATGCCTACACGGTGCTGCTTTAGTGGGTCTCACGGGTCATGCCCCTCCCTGCAGGGCATAAGGTCTGTAGGGCCGGAAGAGTCTGCCCACTCCAGCCTCTGACTCACCTTTTACCCTACGCTTCAGGTTACTTGGAAGTCTTGGGTTTTCTATACAGCCCTAAGTGGTCCACATCCATCTCTGGGCCTGAGCGCCTTGCTAGGTTTCTCTTCTCCCAGATGTACTTTCTCACTGATGTGTGTCCCTTTGGTCCAGAGGGGTGGCCTTGGGATCACTGTGTCCTTGGGGTGTGGAGAGAACTTGGCCCTACAGACTTCAGTGCCTACACCTGGGAGTTCTGCCTGCAGCTGAGGTGAATCTAAAGGTGGAGAGAAATGAGGATGAGCTGTGGGTTGGAATCCTGCGGCCATGTTCCCAGCATTCACGTTTCAACCTACGGCTCTGAGCATCTAGAGGATTCTAAATGCAAGATGGCCTCAAAGAAGGAGGTACCTTTCTCTGAAGAGGGGAGAGAACTTCCACTTTGACTATGGCTTCTCTAAATAAGATCAGAGTTGGTGAACTCAAGAGGCTTCCATAGCCTTGGCAGCTCATGACAAGAGCCTCGGGTGATTACTGACATCATAAATTAGAGTGTCAATTGTTAAATCAACAACGGGAGTCACTGTGTACTTACTCCCCATGTAGGATCTCTGACCTTAATGTGTTGTGCTATGTCAATTAACGGTAAAAATAGTCTTCAAACAGTACTTTATATACTTTGTGTGTCTGTGTGGGTGCAAACTGTTGAAATATTTACTTAGTATAGAGTTGGTCTTCTGTATATAATTAAAAATGAATCTTAATGAAGAACGGGATGGGAGAGGGAGTAGGAGGTGGGACAGGAGTGGGGTGGGAGGGCAGGTATGGGGAGAACAACCGCTATAATCCAAAAGTTGTACCTATGAAATTTATTAAATGAAAGCTTTCTATAAAAAATGCAAGATGGCCTTCCAGATGATCGTGCAGATATATTTGCCAAACTAAGAAAATAAGCATTTGACTTAATGGTTTGTGCACTTGATTTGTAAGTTTTAAATATTTGGCTCTGCTGCATGCGCATCCATTTGTGTTCTTGTTCCAGTCCCTTCACCTGTTAGGGTGGGCCTGAAGAGAAGAGCAAACCATTTTTCATTCTAATTGTTATAAAAGAGAAAAAAAAGGGACACGGATTTTACTTTCTGTCTTTTTAAAAGTTGCTGCTTGCAACACCGGTATCCCATATAAGTGCTGATTCGAGCTTCAGCTGCTCCACTTCCAATCCAGCCCCTGCTATGGGCTTGGGAAAAGCAATAGAAGATGGCCCAAGTCCTTGAGCCACCTGCCACTCCCATGGGAGAACTGGATGGAGTTCCAGGCTCCTGGCTTCAGCCTGCCCCAGCCCCAGCAGTTACAACCATGTGGAGAGTGAACCAGTGAATGGAAGATACCTCTCTCTCTCTCTCTCTCTCTCTCTCTCTCTTTCTCCCCCATCTCTCTCTGTCATGCTGCCTTCCAAATAATAAGTGAATCAGAAAAACAGACATTCTTTCCTGGAACTGGTGACCTCCCAAAACTGTCAAGCTACTCCTGCGTGAGGTGATCTGCACAGGAGTGTTGGCCAGATAGGCAGAGGGAGGGCCTGGAGTTTCTCTCTCTCTGGTTCCTGAAACCCCTACCCCTGCCTTCTCCCAATGATCTCTCTTCCTTCCTTCCCACCTCTCAAGCCTGGGACTCCAAACTGCTGATATCAGTCAATAACGGCCCAAGGCTCCTCCCAGGAATATCCTTCAGAGGGGGCAAAGCCTGCCAGGACTTGAGCCAGGGCCTTCTGAGTCCTGCGGCTGAGCAAAGTGGAAGGTGTAGCAACTGGGGTATTTTTTTTTAAGATTTATTTTATTTATTTGAAAGACAGAGTTACAGAGAGAGGGGTAGAGACAGAGAGAGAGGTCTTCCATCCACTGGTTCATTCCCCAGATGGTCACAACGGCTGGAGCTGAGCCCATCAGAAGCCAGGAGCCAGGAGCTTCTTCCAAGTTTCCCATGCAGGTGCAGGGGCACAAGGACCCAGGCCATCTTCCAGTGCTTTCCCAGGCCACAGCAGAGAGCGGATCGGAAGAGGAGCAGCTGGGACTAGAACCGGTGCCCATATGGGATGCTGGCGCTTCAGGCCAGGGCCCCAACCCACTGTGCCACAGCGCCGGTCCCTATAAGGTATGTTTCAAATCCTATCACAACTGGAGTTCCAACCTGTGGGTTTAAGCTTGTCCAGAGAACTGCTGGAAACAGTAAGTTCTAGAAAAATTTTATTTTTGTTGGACACATGCAAGTTATATATGTTTATGGGGTACCATGTGATGTTTTAACATCTGAATGTATTATGTATTCATTATGTAATGATCAAATCAAAGTAACCATATCTCTCTCCTCAAATGTTATTTCTTTGTGGTGGGAACATCCAAAATCCTTTTCTTCTATTTTTTTTTGTTTGTTTAAGAAAAATACAGTACATTATCTATAGCCATCCTACTGTGTAAAAGAACACTGCAAAGAAGAATTTTAAAAAATATTTAAATTGGGGCTGGAGTTGTGGTATAGTAGATTAAGCATCCACCTTCAACACTGGCATCCCATATGGGTACCAGTTCTAGTCCCGGCTGTCCCTCTTCTTATCCAGCTCCCTGCTGATGGCCTGGGAAAGCAGTGGAAGATGGCCCAAATGCTTGGGCCCCTGCACCCAGTTGGGAGACCCAGAAGAAGCTATTGGCTCCTGACTTTGGATTAGCTCAGCTCTGACCATTGCAGCCATTTGGGGAGTGAATCAGTGGCTGGAAGACCTCTCTCTCTGTCTCTCCCTCTCTCTGCCTGTAACTCTGCCCCCTCAAATAAGTAAATAAATCTTTAAAAAATAGAAAAAAGGTTTATATTATTTATTTGAGAGGCAGACACCCACACCCACACAACACATACAAATCTTCCAACCACTGGCTTGCTCCCCAAATGGCCACAACAGTCCAGAGCCCGGAACTCAGTCCAGCTCTCCCATGAGGGTGCAGGGACTCAGCTACTTGGGCCATCACCACTGCTGCCCAGCGTCTGCCTTAGCAGGAACCTGGGATCATAAGTGGAGCTGGGAATCAAACCTAGACACCCTGATATGGGACACAGATGTCTTGATCACTAGGTCAAACACTTGAGGTAGCGAAGACTTTCTCAACACTGAACACACAGAGGTAATATGGGGCCAACTGGGGACTGGCAAAACTTGGAGAGGTTTGCATTTTGATGAGTGGTTCTTTGTTGACCCATGAGGACTGACCAGCAGGTCTGTTTTGATGGGAACCAGACCACCTTGAATCTTTCCCATCACACAGATTCTTTGGGCCCCAGCATGGAGACTGGTTCAGTAGGTCTGGAGAGCAGATCCAGAAATGGCCGTGTCCAACAACCTCAGCTCCTGTTGCAGTGGTTCTTGGAGCCCCAGTGGGGAGCTCTCTCTTACCTTCCAGAGAAAAACAGGGCTGGGAGCCAAAGAAAAAAATTTTTTTTTTTTACTAGAAAACAAAGGGGCAGCAGAACCTAGTAGTTAAGAACATGGCTCAGGGCTGGCACTGTGGCTCATTTGGTTAATCCTCTGCCTGCGGTGCCGGCACCCTGGGTTCTAGTCCCAGTTGGGTCGCCGGTTCTGTCCTGGTTGCTCCTCTTCCAGTCCAGATCTCTGCTGTGGCCCGGGAAGGCAGTGGAGGATGGCCCAAGTGCTTGGACCCCTGCACCTGCATGGGAGACCAGGAGGAAGCACCTGGCTCCTGGCTTTGGATCCACGTAGCTCTGGCTGTAGCGGCCATTTGTAGGGTGAACCAACAGAAGGAAGACCTTTCTCTCTGTCTCTCTCTCTCTCACTGTCTAACTCTGCCTGTCAAATTAAAAAAAAAAGAAAAAAGAAAAAAAGAACATGGCTCTAGCTCAGATTTCTGCTCAGGTTCCAATCGCAGGTCTGCTCGCTACTAGTCGTGTCACCTTGGGTGCATTCCTAACTGCTCGAAACTGGGTTCTCTCACCTGCCAAATGGGGGTGCTGCTTGAATTCTCACAGTGGAGGCTCACATGAGGTATTCTACCTGGAGCACTTAGAACAGTGCTGGGCACTACTTGTTATTATTATTCAGTAAATGGGAACTTGGTGGTTGTAGAGTTTCTTTAGCAACTTAGATTTTAGTGGGTTTCTAAAGGAAAGGGCTGAAGCAGTAGGCATAAGATGTAGAAAAGTTATTGAAGGGTGAAAGTAATCAGCCAGTGAACCGTCTTCTACTGGTTGTGGCCAAATGGAGACCAGATCCTGCCTGACTACCCAAAGGATCCTTACCAGACCAGGGTCAGTCCTAAATTACCCAGACACACTGTTCTTTTCTGCTTCCAAGCAGTGAGATCTCATTAATGCCATAGAGAGAATCTTCCAGAAAATGCCACATTCAACACCAGCACACCTGCTCCATATACCCTGAGCTCCAAATGGAGAAAACAGGCAAAAAAAATTGATTTAAATTATGCAGGTGGAGGGTAATTAAATATTGATATAATAATTATTAAATTATGCAGGTGTAGGATAGGTTTATGTGAAACTTCTGGAATCGCTGCAGGAGTGGTGTAGACAATGAAAAACCCTGCATGGGGCTCTGAGCTGGAAGACAAGGCTGTGACGTGGTGGGTGAAATGGGCAGCTGGTTCATGTGGTAGTCGTCTGCAGGGACACATCTCTCTGGGTGAGTTCATCAAACCCAGGCTGAGGCATCTCTCAAATGGCCTGGGCGCATGGAGGATAAAGCTGCTCCTTCCAGGCAGCCATAAGAATAAATGTAAACTCATAGAAATGGAAAATGCAGAAAATCTCTCAAATCATTGCATTTTCATTGAAAAACTAAAATCTCAACAATAGCAAGAGCAGCAACATCTATTTCATCTATAGAGTAACAGTAATGATTTCAGAGCCAGAAAGAAATGGCTCTGAGCAGAACAAATGGTTGAGAGGAGAGCGTAAGGAACGAATCGAGGGGCTGTTGAGAGGGAGCCATCCCAGGTCTGGACCAGAAATGTGTTTGTGCACAGTGGCAGGGCCAGGCAGACACACGACAGCTAGTTTGTTGGAGCAAAATTCTAGTTCCGAGGCAGTGAATTTTTATGTTTGACCATTTTGTCACTTGTGTCACTAAAAAAGAATGGGCCAGATGGTGGTCTCTAGTATGTTTTTCGCAGTGTGGCGTCTGCAGAGGGGTTTACCCTGGTTGGCCATTAACAATCAGTCTGAACAGCCTAAATGAGAGTCCAATGTGGAAAGGCAAGAAAGCCAAATGTGAAATGCCTTTAATTTTAATTTCAAATCCCGGGTGAACCAAGATGCTCAGTTCTAAAAGCCACCCTTGACTGTCCTGGGTGACGGACACTGCAGTAGCTTCATGTGTCTGTTTCAACAAGCCGGTCTGCTCTCTGCTCTGCCTTCCTAAAATGACATACATTATGGTTGAACCAAGTTCCGACGTGGTAACATTCAACATTTTGACTTTGGCCTGATGAGTTTTGACCTTATAAGGTTAGATAGTCTAAAGGCTCTCAAAGTTGAGCAAGTTACAGAACTATTTGGGAGGGGGGGGGGTGCTTTGTTAAAATAGAGATTTTGGGCTCCACTCCTCAGACTTCTAATTTAGTAGAAATGTGCATTTCTAACTAGTTCCCCTGTCGACGCGTCTGCTGCTGGTACCGGGAACACACACACTGCTCCAAAATGTCTTCTGTTTCCACTGAGCTCTTAATTTGTTTCTTAAAGTCATAGATTCTTTTGTGAATTTGATGAAAAGCATAGATCTTTTCTGCAGGAAAAACATACTGGTAAACATGGACACAGTTTCGGGAGCTTCATCCCTAGGGGAGTCCAAGAATCCTGGCTGAGAAGCCCTGGCTCGTCTAGAGCCGGGGTCAGCAACTTGTTTTGCGATTGCTGGTCTAATCAGTAGTTCAACTCTGTGGGCTGTCAGGTCTCTGCAGCAACTCTCGATTGTGCCAGAGTAATGGGACAGCAGCCACAGACAATTCATACAGGGACAGGCACGGTTGTGTTCCAAAAAACTTCATTTACAGAGACAGGTGGCAGGCAGTATTTGGCCCATGGGCTGTAGTTTTCCAAACTTTGGTCTGGAGCATAGATTTTAGAATCAGATGTGTGTAGGTTATTAGCTGTGCAATCTTGGGGGTTGACCCTTCACTTATCTAAGCTTTGTCTTCTGCACCTGTAAAATGGAATTTAATGATTCTTTCTGTAAATGTTACATTGAGAACTGAGATAATCCACCAAAAGTTCCTAGGATTGCCTTTAAGTGATATTATTTTGATATTTGATAATATTGACAACAGTGAATAAATGCTAATGGGAAAGGCCTTTCTAAGTCACACAGGACATAGGTCCCACAATATTAGTTATTACTATTGTTAGGAAGAAGACACACACAGGAACTACCCAACCCAAGAAGACCTGGGAGGCTGGTGCTCTAGACTTGAGAAATAAGAGGACTGGCTGTCTTGTGAGCCCGTGAGCCCTAGTCATTGTCCCTTTCAAACTCATCTCACTCCTTGTGCACTGATGCTTGGATCTCCTCCTAGTTCATCTGATCTTCAGCTAAACTCCCTTTTCCCTGGAATGTTCTCCCCCAAGCCTCCACTTTTCAGGCCTTTTATTTTATTTTATTTTTTTAAAAAAAAGGTTTATTTATTGGGGCTGGTGCTGTGCTGTGCTGTAGCGGGTAAGGCTGCTGCTTGCAGTGTAGGCATCCTATATGGATGCTGATTCCAGTTCAGGTGCTTCAAGCTCCCTGCTATGTGCCTGGGAAAGCAGCAGTCCTTGGGCCCCTATACCCACATGGGAGACCCCGATGAAGATCCTGGTTTTGGATCGGCCCAGCTTCAGCCCTTTCAGCCGTTTGGGAAGTGAACCAGCAGATGGAAGGTCTCTCTCTTTTTCCCTCCTTCTATCTGTAACTCTGCCTTTAAAAGATTTATTTATTTATTTGAAAAGCAGAGTTAGAGAGAGAGAGAGAAAGAGTACCAGAGAGAGGGAGAGAGATCCTTCATCCGCTGATTCATTCACCAAATGGCTGCAACAGCTGGAGTTGGGCCAGGCCAAAGCCAAGAGCCTGGAATTCCATCTGTGTCTCCCGTGTAGGTGGAAGGGGCCCAACAACTTGGCCCATTTTCTGCTGTTTTTCCCCCAGGTGCATGATCAGGGAGTTGGATTGGAAGTAGAGTAGCAGCGAGTCCAACCGGTGCTCACGTGGGATGCCAGCACAGCCGGTGGTGGCTTAACCCTCAGTGCCAGAGCGCTGGCCCCAAGGCTTTGAGCGTCATTTCCCCGGAGAGTGACCCTGATCTCTCCTCTTTTGACAATTACTGCTAGATCATGGATTTATTTATATCCATGACTTTTGAATGTCTTCCCATTAGAATTGTAGGATCCTTGAGGTGCGGACCATGTCTGTTAGGGTGTAGTATCCAGAGTATACCACTGGTTTTACATTTAGTAGATACTCAGTAAATTTTTAATGCAAGAATGAAGCAATTTTGCCCAAGGTCATTAGGAGCTCAAATGAAGATAGTGAAAGTTTGCCATTAGTGCTCTCAATTGGGGCTGTTGTCACTAGGTAGAGGTAGGGAAGGTGGGGTGTCGGGGTGGAGTCTTCTTTACCGGGCAGTTCTTTGCCTTCTGCCATGTTTCATGGTCAAGTTCTCCACCATAAACTTGGCTCTACAGTGCTGTCTCCCAACTGTTACACTGTAAACCAAGTACCATACCAGTTTCACTTAGATGGATGGACATAGGTTTGGTGCCTACCTTCTTTTCTAGGGGAGCTGGTTTGACCAGAGCACTCTGAGGGATGCACAGTGTTAACACCTAGGGTGGGGTGGGGGGAGCTCTGATGTGGACTTCTGGGCGAGGCAGACGGATGGGTGGGATGCAGTGTTGAAGAGGACTCGTGGCTAGAATCTCAAATCACAGTCCAGTGCTGGCTGTTTGAGGTGACATCGGGAAAATGCTTGGATCTGACAGAGGCATTCGCCCCTACAAGAAAATCCCACATCCTTCCCCAAACATACTGACATAAAGTATATTTTGTAAGGGACAACAATTTAGTGGCTTTTCTTTCTTTTTTCTTTTTGGACTGGCTAATGATTTAAGCCCTTAATCCTATTTATAGTAGAGAAAGAGAATGGTGCAAAAAAGACTTGTAGCTAACAAGGCTGCATAGCTCATTGATGAATTTGTGAACCCCTCAACTGACTGTGATTGAGTAGGACCACAATTCTATATGTAAAGTAACAAGTTTAAAAATGAGGCACCAACATACAGAATGGAGGAGTACACAGAAGATCTTGGTTTGCCACGCCTACCTCCCAGACCCACCTGTGATACCCAGGCTCGCTTTCATGAACAGTGTTGTGCACCCTGACAGCTACCCTCAAAACCTCCATGTAGGCTCTCCCCACCTTTGCTCCTGACAGATTTCTTCAAAGCAAGGGGAGCTCATTCAGCTGTGTAGAGAGAGGCAGGGGAGAGGAGATAACACTGAGGGGCAACCCTCCACCAACGGGGTCTGGTGCACAAGTGCTCAGCCTTCTCTGCCTTGGCCAGATGACTCTTGGAGGCATCGTGTGTGTGTGTGTGTGTGTGTGTCAAAGGTTTCAGTGGAGCTGAGCCCTCACTGCCTGTAGCAGTGACCCCAAAAACCCACATTTATAGACTTTCTCTGGTTTCACCCTCTCCTTTTTTTCACTCTTGGTGTTTTTGCTGCTGTTGTGGGTTTTTTGCTGTTTTGCTTGTTATTATTATTGTTTTGGTGTTGGTGGTGGGACAGTTCCCGTATGAACTCCTGCACCCAAGACTATTTTTGGCCTTAGCTTTCGGGGGAGTCTAAACTAAGGAGTACATAGAACAGTGATGCAATGATCTAAGAGCACTACATAAAAGGTGGTGATTAGATAGCTTTTTTTTTTTCATTGAAGAAAAAAGCAAAGAAAGTGGCCTCAAACTGCAATATGTGGGGCGTAAGGAGACATAGGCACCCATTTCCTGGAAAGACTGCTCTGGGCCAGTGCTATCCAAAATGGAAGCCACATGAAGCTGCTGGGCACTTGAATGTAATTAGCATGACTGGAGAGAGAATTGAATCTTAAATGACACTAAATTTAAATGAACTGCAATAGCTACATGTGGCTAGTGGCTTCTAGCATGGATAGCACAGCTTTAGACATTGAAAAAATTGTCCTGCTGAAGATTTAAAAAACTAATTTTTTTCATTTTTCATTGTGTTATGGTGCAATGCGTCCAGCTACTGCCTGGGACACCTGTATGTTATGTTGGAGTGCCTCGTTTGAGTTTTCTCGACTCCAATCTTCTGATACAGCTTCCTGCTAATGTGCCTGGGAGGCACCCAGTGATGGCCTAGTATTTGAGTGCCTGCCACTCACAGGGGAGACCAGGATGGAGCTCCTGGCTTCTGACTTCAGCCTGGCCTAGCCTTGGCTGTTGTTGGCATTTGGGGCGGGAACTAGCAGACAGAAGATCTTGCTCGCTCTCTTTCTTTTCCCCTCTGTCACTGTGCCTCTCAAATAAATACATGAATAAATATTAAAAAGAAGAACATTGTGGTTGATATGACTAGTTTCTCATCCAACATTGATTTCATTTGGTGTGTATTGTATCCAGTTAAAAAGCATAAGCAAAATCAGACTTCTCAGACGTCCTTGCAACCATGGACGGTCATGGGACTTCCCATTCCATTCAAGACAGTGCCTGGGTAAGAGAAGGCATCTCGCTCTTTGCCCTTCCCTTGTCCCTTTTCTTCTTGCTTCATCTTCTGTTATGCTTGGAGGTAAGGAGACTGCAGGATAATATGTGGAAGAAAAACAACATGGAAGACAAGGGAGGCCTAATATCTTCCTTGATTTGCTGCACTACCTTTGACCGCCCAACTTCCAGACTTTGTGATATTTCAGACAAGTAAAACCCTTAACAAGGAAATGAGCAGCAGAATGTATCATAAAAGACAGACTGTTTTGGACAGGTTCTGATCCAAGTAAGGTCAACACTGCAAGGTTAAATGTTCATATTGGATTGAGAGGTAGTGGAAGTGATTGCAAGACTGCGTCTCTCTCTCTCTCTGTCTCTTCCCTCTCTGTAACTCTGCCTTTCAAATAAATAAATGAATCTTAAGAGAGAGAGAGAGAGAGAGAGAGAGACTGCATCATTATTGCTCGGGAAGGTTGGAAAATCAGTATAAAGTACAACTATAAACTAGAAAATGTGTCCTCTCTAGGCAGTTAGTCTCAAAATACCAACTATTATGTGATAGCGTTAAGCACCTTGCAATAATATAAGACTTTTCCTTCTAAGAATTCTTAGAGAGTGAAAGACAGATATTCACCGGTGGGATTGGGGCCTCTGGGTGGGGCTGGCACACTGTTCTCTTGACACGGAATGGGAACAAGGTTAGGAGAAAGCCCAACGCAGGGAGTGACATTTTGCAGAAGATCCCACAGGGTCTTCGCCTCCAGTTGTGAAAGTTCTGCTGAATAGTTGCATGTCGCAATCCCTTTTCAAGTATTTGGTGCCCATTTGGGGGACCAAGTCTATGACTTACTAGCTTATACATCATAAACCTACCTCGACACAGAGACAAAAAGATATTTCCCTCTTCCAGGCTTTCATTGAATACAGAGATTTTTGAACAGAGCTCCTTAAAATATCAATGCTCCGTATTACTCCCCAGGTACAGCTATAAATCTCTATAATGGTGCACTTTGCAAGCAGCACTCTGGGGTCTCTTCTGATTGGTAATCACAGTGTTTCCTTATTAATACTGTAAAAAATGTAAAAGGCATCAACACTTTGCAATCTATCTGTTCTTTCTGTGCGGGCATACATCAGGGGCTGCGTTAAGCATTCCTAATGGTTCACCCATCGCATTTTTTATGAGTTTATATGGGAAGAAAATTGTACCAGAAAACTAAATTCAATGACTGCCATTCTATGAATAAATTCTGTTATCTTTGATACTCTGGGTATAATAAAAACACACAAAAGTTAAATTTCAGCATCCTTGCAGAGTTATGTCAACTGTTTTTAATGTCAATAAGACACGGCTGTTTCAACCAATGTCTTTTTCCCTCCAAAAAATACTGCTTGATTTTCAGGTTATGTTTTCATTAAAACAACTTGTTTTTAACAGCAAGATGCTGTGTATGTTTGCTAATTTATGTATGCTACAAAGTCTGATCAAAATAAAGAGTTATAATTTTAAGACATGGAGCTCAGTAAAAATCCATCTATACTTTGGATGCAAGATTAAAATAAAAGTCAGGTGTCCATAAAATGTGTTTTATATAAGTTAGACATGAAAATATCTTGGTAAAATGGCTTTGATCAAAAAGATTCTATATATTTTTATATTTACACAATCCCCCATGATTAGAAAGCAGTTTCTGCTGTGTGCTATAGGTGCATTCTATAAGTGAGATTTCTATCTTTCTTAACATCTGTGAGTTTTCAAAGATGCAAAGAGTAGGTTCTCCTGACTATCCGACTCCAACATTTGCAGGTTGATTCACTGTGCTTAATCTCCGTGATAACAGTCTAAGCAGCTTCTTTGTCTATCGGTAGCCTAAAGCTCTGGATAGTCTCCCCAAAATATTGACCCATAACCTGTCAACTGCCCATCCAAGGTCTATCATTTTCCTTTCGGGGGGGATTTTACCTCCAACACATCCAACTTACCTAAGCGTTCATTTTCTTCTTAATGGCTTAGTTGCCAAGACACAGGAAAATTGAAATTAAAATCCCAGAGATAATCAGGACTTTCGAAGCCCTCTGCTGCCTGGATGCTCACCCATGCAGCATACCTTAACAGGCCCTACATATAAACTACAAATCAAAGAAAACACTCTTTAAGTTTGCCAGGGATATGGACTTCTCCCTTGGATTTTTGTATTCCCCTGGACTTCTTCTTAATATTTGAGATTTCAGGGTTCATATATTTTTAAAAAAGATTTATTTATTTGAAAGACAGAGTAACACAGAGAGAGGCGAGGCAGAGAGAGAGGTCTTCCATCCACTGGTTCACTCCCCAACTGGCTGCAACGGCCAGAGCTTCGCTGATCCGAAGCCAGGAACCAGGAGCTTCTTCTGGGTCTCCCACGTGAGTGCAGGGGCCCAAGGACTTGGGCCATCTTCCACTGCTTTCCCAGGCCACAGCAGAGAGCTGGATAAGAAGTGGAGCAGCCGGGACTCGAACTGGCACCCGTATGGGAAGCCGGCACTGCAGGCGGCAGCTTTACCCACTATGCCACAGCGCTGGCTCCCATACATTTTTCTTAAACTTTATCTTGAGAGAAGATTGTGCTTCACTCCCCACCCTCTGGCCAGCCTATGGCCTCTCTGCAGGTGGGAGAAGGAGAACACGGGTTGGGAAAACACAGTGTTTTCCCAGGTCTGGTAGAGTCCGATTCTTTTTAGGAAATAAGCTGGTAACGGGAATACAAGTGCCTCCTGGGCCTAACCACGTTCAAATGACCTCAACGTTCTGTTTGCCTAAGCAGGCAGCTTCTGACGGGGCACAAGCCGGGATTTCCCGGAGAAATGACACTCACAGGAAGAGGCGCTGGCTGCCGAAGCAGGCCCTGGGGGCCTCTGCAGAGTCTCGGTAGACGCATCCCAGCTTCTTTCAGTACTTTGGTTTCTTTTCATTTATTTTCACGATTGGGCTAAAGCCTCTCTTCCGGAGCTGTCCGTCCAGATGACTCCATGTGAGAAAATGAGTGTTTTGTTTTCTTTGAAACGTGCACATGAAGATACTTATTTGTGAAGAAGCTTCCACAGTTGGCAGCCTTGGGGGTTAATCCTGATGAATAGGTGCTTGGCTATGTAATGTTGGCTCTCACCGAGGTTGAGGCTCTGGCCTATCGCCACCCTACAATCATCACCGAGTCTCTGGGCGCACCTTGCGAGCACCCAGGTAGGGCCCTGTCGGATAGCATAAGCACCACCTTCTAACCAGGAAGCACCTAGCAGGCATCCTTGTCTTGCAGAATCTCACATCCCTTCCCTCATCTTCCCATGCTCACTGGCACCGGGCTGTTGTCCTTGGGGTGAGGTGTGCTCAAGTTCTTTCTGGCTCCGAGTGACTGGCAGCCTGCTGGAGAAGACAGAATTAACATCACCTGCACCTTTTTGTTATGGACTTCGGGACCTCCACCTTTATTCCAGGTTCTTGCCCCCACACAGATAAGAATTCAAATCAGAGGCAACGTTTCAGCACACAGGTGAGAGCAGGGCTTATTTAAATGAGAGAGTGAGTGAATATACGTTCCCTCTGAGTGTGGGTCCCCCACATGGAGAGACACCCATCACGAGTGGGCCACAGCTGCCCAAGAGGAGAGAGGGGAGGCAGGCCAGAGCTTGTCCAGGTCACACATTGTCCAAAAGCCCAGAGCAAAAGAAAGAGAAGGACCTCTCCCACATTATCAGCCTCTTTGATGAGATAGGGAGAGGTGCCCTAATTGAATATACAAAAGGGGTGGAGTGTGGCCTGTGTCTGAGGCTTTCTGGGAGTCCCATGGCACCTGCATGTGGAGTTTCACTTGCACCTGGCCATCATGTGTCTCCTCTTCCCTGGTCCTGATGAGATGCAGATGCATCATGGGAAAGTGGGAATATTGGATCGACAGGTAAGGGGTTAGAGTTAGAAGGCAGGGCTGGCAGAAAGTAAGACTCCAGCCCAACTCTTCCTACCTAATCTTTCTGCCTACTTCCCCCATATCATTTTCACCCTGGAGAAGCTAAGCCCACATCAAAGTGCTCCAACTTAGACGCATATTGGACAAGTTGGGACTGGACCTTAGATTGTTAATCTTTCCAGAATTGTGTCTTCATTATTTTCATCCAGTAAGCAGGAAAAACTCTATACCGGGTCTCTACCAGCTTTTGGGAAAGTTTCTGTTGTGCGTTCTCTTCAGGTGCAACAGCCAGAGAGTCTGATGCTGAAGTACAAGAGCAACGAGGGTTTGCCAGATAGTAGCTCCTCCTGGGATTTCCAATGTCACCTGAGGTCCCTGGTGTGCTCATGTTCTGGGCAGAGTCACACAAAGGATCTGGCGGTTATAGAGTCAGAGACTGCTCAGGCTTCAGCTCCCAAGGTCCTTCTGCTGTTTCTGATTTTCAGAACCATCTGGGAGGCTTCTGATGCTCAGGGCATTGTTAACAAATTCGGGGAGTGGAGTATTTACCAGCTTAGCAGTCGTCAGGATAAAACAACCTTAGGATACACAAGGCTACTTTACCAGTTTCATGGACAAATAGAATTCAAAGGTAATTCTGCTGCAGAAACATTTTTGAAATGCATGCATATATGAGGGGTCATCAAAACATTCATGGAAAATATATTATGAAAACTCTATGCAGCTAGTGAAGTGGCCTGCAGTGCTGGCACCTCATACGGGCACTGGTTCTAGTCCCGTCTGCTCTTCTTCCGATCCAGTTCTCTGCTATGGCCTGGGAAAGCAGCAGAGGATGGCCCAAGTCCTTGGGCTCCTGTACCCACGTGGAAGACCTGGAAGAAGCTCCTAGCTCCTAGCTTCGGATGGTCTCAGCTCTGGCCATTGCAGCCATCTGGAGAGTGAACCAGCAGATGGATACCTCTCTGTCTCTGTCTCTCACTCTTTCTTTAACTCTTTCAAGTAAATTAAAAAAAAAACAACAACAACAACAAAAAAGAAGACACTACGCATGAGTTTCAGAATGTTTTTGCAGCAAAATTAACTTATTTTTTGATTCCATTTTTTTTCCACAAACTTTTTGATCTGCCCCCATAGGTCTCATCCCTAAAGAAATTTGTAGTTTAGTTGGCGAGTCAGAGTCAGTGACTGGCAACAAACAGGTGGGATTCCAGATAGCTCACCTACACCAAAGCCAGTCCAGCTCCAATGGCAACCACACCTGCAATAGTGTCAACAGTACCAAGAACGATAGATCTCTCAGATCCGGTGCCTTGACCGTGCTGGGCAGTGTGGCGCATTCTCTACCTGCAGTGCATTCAGTTTGGAGCTGTGATCTGCCCCTACCCTGCCAGTCCATGGACAGGCTCCAGGCAGTCTCCTCCCCAGGCCTGGGATGAGATGGGTGACTGCTCACGCCTCTCTCCTGACATGCCCTACTTGCACGCCATGCTCCTAAAGCCCTTCAGGAAGCTTTAGTCCGGGGCTTCTGCATGTTTGGAGATTTGATACAGCTGACATTAGGAAGGACTCTGAAGGGACACCCTGGGACGGCAGAGTGGCCCATTCCCTCCAGCCCCCAAAGGTCTGCCATCACCCTGCTGTATTTAAAGAATAGAACATTTCTCCCATACCGTCTCAACGTGGCTGTCTTTGGTCTGCAGCTGTCTGCTGTCTGTAAGGCCTCTCAGATTGTGAGGCTTTGCTGTGGCTGAGGAAGGGACAGAGTTATCTTGGGCTGAGAGCTGCCTGCACCTGCACTGGGTCCCGGGCTGCTCTCTGCAGCGAGGAAACACCTGGAACTCCTGACCACCCTCTGTGCCTGAAGCACCGGCCCAGGGTCAGAGTGTGAGTTCTCCAAACAGCTTCGAGGCAGGCTGCTGGCGTGTTCTTTCAACCTGGCTTGCTCCAAGCAACACATGCCTCAGAAATATGATTTGCGAATTGTGTTCAAGAATTCCTGTGTTTTTAAAATTGGGGATAAGGAAGTTACATAAATTTGTGCCAAAGGAGAGCACATCTGAAATGCTTTTGTTATTGTTGCACTAAAACACGGTGGGAGAGACCCTAAGTATTCATGTGGCTCCGAAGAGGAGGTACCTCTCCAACAGCAGTGTGGTCTGGAGGCTGGGTTCCCTGGGCAGAGCCCCTCTCCACCCCCACTCACTTGCTTCCCTCCCAGGAGTCCCAGCCTCTGTTCCCTGCATCAGGTAGCACGCAGTGAGTGTTTCAGGGCAGGCTTGTAATCTGGCAAAAGCCCAGGTCTCCGCAGGAACCCGAGTCCTACAGCCAGGTGCGTCCGGCCTGAGTCGCACCACGTCAGGCCAGGTGAGGCTCTGAAGTGGCACCTGCCCAAGGTTGGCAAGACTTCTGAGGAGGCTGCCTAATCCCAAATAATAATAATGACAACACTAGGGGTGTTAATGGAGGGCTTTTTGTGCGCAGAGTGTGGTTCAATCCCCAAAGGTCCAGGAACTCCCCAGAAGGTCCTGATAAGTATTATTATCTCCTGGGAGGGTGACAGGTTTACCTGGTGGGGAGAGCAGGTAATAACAATGCTACCCAGTGTGAATGCCCAGGGCCAGGAAAAAGGACAAAGAGAGCTGTGTTGGGGTGAAAGGAGAATGTGCCTGTGTCTCTTTGGGTGGGAACTGTCAGCAGCAAACGCCAGAGCACAGGCTCCGGTTTTAAGGGAAAGAGGGGCCAACTGTGTGCATGACCAGAGCGTCTGGCCTGCGGGAGGTCCCTGGGGGCTTGAGGCACTGCCGATGCAGGAACTCGGGCAAATGGAAAGTGAACGTGACAAGTGACAGCCTCAGCTTGGTTTCAGTATTGAAGCATGCTAGGGAGGGCTGGAAACTGTGGCAGGCTCGAGAGAGGACCAAGGCCTTGGTGATGGTGTTCGGCTCCAACGAATACTGACCTCACAATACCAGATCCTCCAGTTTTGGGGGAAAAAAAAAAACTGGAAATTTGGATTGTTGTGGAAAATATCTTTAACTTGACATTTAAAAAATTGTTTAAAGGTAGTGGGAGTGCGGAGAGAAAGGAGAGAGGGAATGAGAATGTGAGCTCCCCTCTGCTGGTTCACTCCCCCACATGCCCACAATAGTTGGAACTGGGCTGGGCCAAACCTGGGAGCCAGGAACTCAATCTGAATCTCCCATGTGGGCGGCAGGGACCCAACTGCTACCTGTTACCTCTGCCTCCCAGGTCTGTATTAGCAGGAAGCTGGAGTTGCATGGAACCCAAGTGCTCCAACGTGAAATGTGGATGTCTTTAACTGCTAGACTAAACCCTTGTCCTTTGAATTTGAAATAGTGGTAACTACTTGGAATATTTTCAGCTGTCGCTGGCCTATGGCTTGGCTGGCTGGGATTCCCTCCTAAGGCAACCTTTCCGTTATCTTGAATTTCAAAATTGTTTAGCCTCATGATACTGACTGAGTTGGCTGAGACAGAGCTAGCCTTGTCAAACTTACCTCCAAATTTGAGATAATCTCTGCAGTTGTTTTCACGTGAAAATAGCTTTACTGTAGGAAAAAAGTCGGAAACGTAGTTGTGTGCGTAGACTATGCTCCCACGGCCTAGTAGAGCTCCTGACACAACGCTAGTGGCAGTGGATCTGTGGAAGGAAGGAAGGAAAGGAAAACAGCAGGAAGGAGGGAGGAAGAATATGTAATGGGGTGGTAGAGAGAAAGAAAGGGAGTAGGCGGAGCTAGAAGATGTTTTTCCTAGTAGCCCTGCTGGATATTAACCCTCCCTCCTCCAGCCTCTCCTTTTACCAGGTTCCTTGTTGACATTGTCATCTGGCCACGCCTGGCTGGCCTTATCCAGCCCACATGCCCTGTAGGCCCTGGACACAAAGGAGCCTGGAATACCCGCCCTACCACCTACTTCCCACAAGTTTTCTTTCCAACCAGAGGGGTACACAAATACCATGAATGGTATAGGTTACAAAGACTGTAGCAGACCAGAACCTTAATTGTCCTGCACCTGGAATCCCCTCCTACTGTAATGAGTACCACTTGCTCAACCTCATCTTTAATACTTGGCTCAGCTGGGCCAACCACAGTCTGATGTGGCAGTGTTATCTTTAATTCCCATTTCATAGATGAGAAAACGAGGCTCATTTGCCTTGGATCACAGGACTGGCAAAGGGCAGGGGTGAGGCCGTGTTCTAGGCCTTCTAGTCCCATCATCCCGTATTCTGCTGCTTATACAGATGCTTCCCAAACTTTAGTCATCCTTGAGCACTTCACCATACTTCTATAAGCCTGCCCTATTATTTATTTTCCTTTAAACTCACTCATTGTTTCACATTAATTTACCCTAGAAAGGCACTATCACTCGCCTGTAATATGGAATAACTGTAAAATTAGGTATATTGGACACACAACCATGGTGTTAAAAACCTCACCGGATGTAGTAGTCTGGCCGAGGCTCTGAATCTGAGTCCTGTTCTCTTTGTTAAAAGGGGAACCTTGCAAGTATGAAGAGTTGTTAAAGACCCAACAGCAATAATTTGACACTTGGCTTTGACTTACCCTAAGATGCTAGATAACTGAGACTTATGGGAATAACTTTCCTACTGGGATTTAGCCTCCTTTAATGGTATCCATTTACCACCTCAATATCACCCATGGGCAGATATAAACCCTAGTTTTTTTGTGAGGGAACTATAGTCCACCCCTCACCCAATATAAGCTCCAGGGGGTGTTCCTTTTAGGTTGGCCAGAAAAGTGAACTTTTGGCCAGGATCCTTGGGTGTCCAGGTGGTCACTAGGGCCTTGGTCTTGGGAAATAGGACTGTGATCTACTCTGCTGGTCCTGTTTGTGATAACCAGCAAAGGCTGGACACATACTTGGCTTTGCCCTTGGCACTGGCCTTTCTCTTGCCCTATTTCCATGAGACCGAGGCCACTTAGGCCCCAGGTTTCTATCTCAGCATTCGTGAACCTCCGGCACATTGCGAATGATGCTGAGTGACATTTACACTATCACTCAGTGTGAGAGCTTTTAGGATATATATAGAGAAAGGGAGAGTTCAGAGATCCTCAGAATCTTTGAGCCTGGAGGGATTGAGAGCGCAGAGCAGAGCAGTAGTTGGTGAGGGGAGACGTGATCAGGTTGGTTTGCCTGTCCACAGTGACGTCTATAAATTGGGTCTCTGGCCATCCATGTATGGGGGATGGCCAGAGTGCAGTGGGACAGCAGTCTAAAAGCATTATTTAGAGTGGGAGAAAAGCAGACCACAAACCCAGCCCCAAACAAGCAGCCTGGGGAAGGTGTTAACACCACTTGTAGATCCCACGTGCGTGGTGGGAGTTCTCAGCTGTTTGAGAATGAGCTTCTGCCCTGGCCGTTCTCCCTGGCTTGAGAATGGGAGGATGCATGGGAGAGATGTTACCCATCTGAAGGATGTATTTGTTGACTTAGCTCTGTATACTACAAATTGGTTCATCATCCAGGATTCTTGTTTTTATTTGAGACAAATGATTTGATATGTTAACTATCCTACTTTAATGATCATGATTTATCATATATTTTTAGCATCCTAATAAAAGAAACTCAGGAGATGATCACCCGAGTCTGCCTCGCAGATGATTTATTTCTGTCGATATTTCCGTGAGAAGGGAACCTTTGTTTGTGTGACACACCCCAGGGATTACAGAAAGGGAGAGAGTCCCTGTCAAATAAGGCTGCAAGCAGAAACATAGACACACACAACGCCACGTGAAAGGTTCAAGGAAGAAAAAGTGATTATGAGACCAAATCTTGAATTTCTGGGAATTTTAGCAGAGGCATTTTCCCTGAGATCCAACATTTAAAATTTGGTTCTGAACAAAATAAAAATCCATCTATAAATGTTTCAAAAACACTTTTTAAAACCCCAATTAAAACAAAAGACAGAAAAGTGATTTCTTTCTAGAATATCTTTCTAGAAAATGCACATTTATTCCAGGCAAGGTGCTAGAGAAACTGACATACATAAATTAGAAGACATAGTCACAGCTCTCAGGAAACTCACCATCACCTAAAGGAAACACACACAAAAACTGTGATAACAGTATCCGGAGAGATCAAGAAGTGACAGGTGAACCCAGGTGCTGGCCGGTTCATTTTACATCAGTTGCAGGGGGAAAGGTCTATAGATGGGGTAGCAGTTGAAGCCATTCTTTTAAAAATTTATTTATTTATTTATTTGAAAGGTACACACACATGCGCACACACAGAGAAATAAGTATGTTCCATTGTCTGTTGGTTCACTTCCCAAATGCCCACAACATCCCAGACCAGACCAAATCCAGGAGCCTAGAACTCAATCCAGATCTCCCACGTGGGTGTCAGGGACCCAAATACTTGAGCCATCTTCTGCTGCCTCCCAGGAAGTGCGTTAGCAGGAAGCTGGAATCCAGCGTAGAGCTGGGACGCAGGCCCAAGAGTTCTGATAAAAGATGTGGGTATCCCAGGCAGTGTCCTAACTTCTGCACCAATGCTGCCCTCCCTTGAGTTAGTTCTTGAGGGGTTGACAGGAATTTGCAAGGAGTAGAGAGAGGACTTTAGAGGCAGAACAGTGGGAGCAAAGACACAGAGACAGAATGTGCCAATCTGTCTGCAGAGTACCAGCAATGAAGGGAGCATCATGCTTATTTGAGTGCAAATGAGAGCGGACTGGTGGGAAGGCAGGTAGGAACCCAACCCGGAGAGGCTTCAAATGATCCTTGGATTTCATTCAGCTTGACCTGAGCAGTCTTCACAGGTTCTTTTTTTAAAATTTTATTTAAGTTATACGAATTTCACGTATTTCCTATATACAGATTCAGGAACATAGTGATACTTCCCACCCACGCTCCCACCCTTCTTCCTCCTTCCTCTGCTATTCCCATTCTTAATTGTTGCAAAGATCTATTTTAAGTTTACTTTATATGCGTAAGGTTAACCCTACACTAAGAATTCAACAAATAGTATGAAGAAAAAAGCACCGCTCCTCAACAGTCGAGACAAGGGCAGTAACAACCACTGAATCTTAAAATGTCAATTTCACTCCTCTAGATTACCTTTTAGGTATTCTATTAGTTGCCCCGGATGAGGGAAAACATACAGTGTTTGTCTTTTGGGGACTGGTTTATTCTTAATCAGGAGAGTGATGATGATGGTGGGAGGCACAGAGATCCAACAAGAGTTTTTTCCATTGCCCAGGCAAATGTACCTTTTATTGTATGTCTTGGTATAGCAATTCTGTTCTTTTTCTCTATTGCTTAGTATAGTATACTGGAAAAAAATAGGTATTTTGTAGGCACTCAAGGTACTTGCCACACAAACAACTCAGGTTGTCCCAGTGAATGATGTCTTCAGTGTAGCAGAAGGGGTGAAACGTCTTTCCTTGTCTTGGCTTTGTGCTCCTTCCTTTTCCAACGTGTGTGGGTGTACACTCGGGGCTCAGGGCTCGCGATGAGCAGATCCAGATTCCAACACGTCAGAGAACAACTTGGAGTTGTTTGTGGGTTTATATCTTCTTCTTTTTATTTTATTTTATTTTTTAAAGATTTTTAGTTATTTATTTGAGAGCTAGGGTTTCAGACAGAGAGAAGGAGAGACAGAAAGGTCTTTCATCCGCTGGTTCACTCCCCAGGCAGACGCAATGGTCGGAGCTGGGCCAGTCCAAAGCCATTTTCCAGTGGCCTCCTCCTGGTCCCCCATGTAGGTACAGGGGCCTAAGCACTTGGACCATCTTCTACTGCTTTCCCAGGCCATAGCAGAGAGCTGGACTGGAAGAGGAGCAGCTGGGACACGAACTGGCAGCCATATGGGATGCTTGTGCCCCAGGCAGAGGCTTAGCCTACTATGCCATGGTGCGGGCCCCAGTTTATATCTTCCTTACAGTAGTGGTGAGAACTGCATGAGGAATAGCCACTTGTCCACAAAGGTGGTAGGGCCACAGGAGATATTTGCCTTTGTGTTCATGGCGGTGGCAGGACACACGCACACACATACACACACACAGACATCTACATGCATCTACACATAGCCACAAGCAGTCACACATCCACATATGGGCACACATCCACCAATCGCCACACACATGTGTCCACATCTGTCTACAGGCATCCATATCTAGCCTTGCCCTCCCCCTTATATGGGTTTATAGACAAAAGTGGCCTGGAGCCAAATTGTTTACATAACAGACTTGTGGGCAGACAGCCAAGCAGGTGGACCGGTCGGTTACCATGACACCAGTTACCATAGAGGCTCAGAGATATAGGAGCACAGAGATAAGGGGGCAAGGGCAAAGCAGGCATGGGAACTTGACAACTGCACCTTCCCAAGTTCATCTCTTCAACAGTGGGATCTTCCTGAGCTTCAAGTAGGGAGAAGGAGAGATGAAGGCATACAGTGTCCGACTTTGTTCCTTCAAGAAGACAGAGTTTTTCTGCAAGTCAAATTAAGCAATAAAAATATTCTAATTGACTTGGGCTGGACTGAAGATGGATTCTGGGTACAATTACATGGTGTAAGCTATGCTTCCAATTATACCATTCCTCCTTCCAAGAGGAAGAGAGATTGAACATGTGAACAGATCCTCAGCCCAGAAAGAGCACAGCTGCTATTGTTAAAGAGTAAGAAGTGTGCTATCCTAAATGTATATCGTGCCCATTGCCTTCCAAGAGGTTGTTGTTCCTGCTTGTGAGGAGTGAAAGCAAAGACAGAGTGACTGGGAGACCAATAGATGACAAACGTTTTATTGCAAAATCTGACTATGGGAATTGCTGCCTTTTGAGATACGGACTTCTGCTCAGGTCACTGGTGGAGCTGCAGACGTGGGGTTGCTGCTGGTGAGTGGCGGCTGAACTGTTTGAAGAGGGCCCACGCTCTAGTGGAACTGTGGTTTGCTTCCAAGGTAGAGCAAGACATGGCGCACTCTTGCCTGCCTTTCCCCCAGCATCCCCCACCCCTACCCACTCAGGACACTTTTCTCCCTCCAAATAGGAAAATAGAAACACAGCCTGCATTTTCAGTATTAAATTTCAATTTCTGGATCTGATTGGGGACAAGCCACCCAAAAAGCGAAGTTATAAGGCTTCTCCTTTTTCTTATCTTTCCCCCTTTCAAAGTCTGTCTAGAATCCTTTTATGCCAGCTCCCTGGGGAGGTGCATTGGCACTGTGGGAAACACTCCAATTTGTCTTACGTGGTGGGAGGGTTCTTAATTGTCAGTTTAAAAAATAATGATCTGTAGCTGATTAAAGAACTGAGAATGCTTATACTTTGAGCCCTTTAAGGGGGTAATTCCTTTAACTGAGTAATTCCAAGCAGGTAATCCCTCTAGGCAGGACCCTGAACAGCTCTGTAAAGCCCAAGACCATCTAGGAACTCTTGAACTGTTTCAAATTGTTTTGAAATGGGTCTGAATGCTGTTGAGAAATGCATAATTTACGACCTTAACACTTGATTAGTCGTTCAATGACTGTTGGGAGACTTGTCCTTGGTAATCCAGTTACCATCCGAGACTCTAATTATCACTTCACAGGAGAAGTAAGGCTGGGTAATTGAGAACCAAAATTCTTCCAGGGCTGGAAGTAGCCATTCTCTTATAGAGTTAAGCAAACTATTCCTCTACTGTAAGGTGTCTAATTGGTACCAACTGATGGGAAGGATGAGACCGGTGTTCTGTCTTTCAGAAGAGAGTGAGTCTGGAGCTCCTGTCAAGATGGCAGGAAGTTGTGCTACTAAGAGATCTCTTCTGATGAAAAAGATTTCACTTTATTTGAAATACGTGTCAAAGGAGGGAGAGAAGGAGAAAGCAAGAGGCAGCCAAGAGAAGACAGAATGTAATTAAGAGCTGATGGCCATACCTCTCCCCTGTCTGTCGTTACTAAGGATTTTTCTCAGATGAGACCCCATTTCACCTTGTGTTAGTTCCCATTGATCACTGTAAATTATTTAAGCCACAAATGCTGTGCCATCCATTACAACAAGGATGGGGATACTGGGCCAAGTCTGCCTGGCCCATCCTCTCTTAATTCAGTAGAAAAATAGAGGAAGAGGCAGCTGGTAAGGAGACTCCAGAATGGATCTTTTTCTTGGACTAGCTTCCTCCTCCCCTTCACTCTCAATCTTCATTTGAGCGCTTCGAGGAGCATAAATGTCCACATTAAGTGCCACAGATAGAAATACGGGAATGTGACACATGACCCTGGTGTCTGGCAGAAGCACTGGTGAACAGTGTGGGCGTTTCAGCAAGGCTGATAGTCAATGCCTCTTTCTTGTCCTTTCAGACTGGGGATGAATTGATTGATGATAGATAACCATTGGAAAGCGAAAATCAGATTGCCTTGATTGCTAACACGGTTGATTGGAGGGCCTGAGGCCAGGAGGGCTTGCCTTTCCACCAGTGATATCAGCACTCACTGCCAGTTACTGCAGAGCCAACCAACTGCAGGCATCCCCCATGGAGTGGGAGGGGGCGACCCCTGTGGCAGAGAACAGCCCAGCATGTGTGTGTCCAAAGGAGCCTCCCCCAACTCTGTGATCAGATAAATCACCCCTGCTGTGGGGAGGAACGGGTGGGAGATGAGGCCTGGTATCATTCCGGGTAAAGTCTCTACAGGGAAACATGAAGCTCCCCCTAGGACAGAGGCCTGGAGAGCAACGTTTCGTGGAGACTAAGCTTGCAAGTGGTAAATTGAATGCTTAATTCATTGCTTTTATGCGTTTGAGGTCAGAAGTACAATTCTATGCAGTGTTGTGAAACCTGGTTGCATCCTCAAGAGCTCAGAGAACTAAAAATGCATGGAACCAACTCAATCAGGATTCCGTATGCTATTATGCCTGGTGTAGAGAAATATGTGGTCCACCCTGGTTGGTCAGAGGCAGTTTGGCACAAGCAATGTGATAGTGAGCAGATTTCCAGGTTTTTTTTTTTTTCTTGACAGCATTTTTTTGCCTGATTACAAATGCAATACATATTTATCATAGAATATTTGAAAAACACACAAAGATATAAAGAAGAAAATAATGGGCCACTGCCTGCAACACCAGCATCCCATAAGGGCACTGGTTCAAGTTCTGGCTGCTCCACTTCCAATCTAGCCTGCTAATATGCCTGGGAAGGCAGCAAAAGATGGCCCAAGTGCTTGAGCCCCTGCCACCGTGTGGGAGACTCAGAAGAAGTTCCTGGCTCCTGGCTTTGGCCTGGATCAGTGTTGGCCTTTATGGCCATTAAGGGAGTGAACCAGCAGATGGAAGATTCTCCACCCCCCTGCCCCATAACTCTTTCAAATAAATAAGCAAATAAATCTTTTTTAAAAGAAGAAAATAAAACCGGCCTGTTATTCAAAATGATCATGGATACCATTCAGATACACTTTAAATTTTCTACACATCTATATCCTCACAAATAATCTATCTTATTCTACATATGGAGTTTCATATTCTGATTTCTCCTTATTAGATCCTAAATAATTTTCATGATACCAAGTAGATTAAAAATATGATCTGAGGCTAGCGTTGTGGTGCAGTGGGTTAAGCGGTTGTTCACATCGCCAGCATCACGTATCAGAGAGTTGGTTGGAGTCCTAGATACTCTGTTTCCAATCCAGCTTCCCACTAATGCACCTAGGAAAAGCAGCAGAGAATGGCCCAAGAACTTGGGCCCCGGCTATCCTCATGGAGACCCAGATGGAGTTTCAGGCTCTTAACTTTGGCCTGGTCCAGCCCAGTGGTTGCAACCATATGGGGAGTGAACCAGCGGGTGGAAGATCTAGCTCTCACTTTCTGTCACTCTGCCTTTCAAATACATCTTTAGAAAACATGACTTGTGGCTGCATAGGATTTCAGGGCATTTGTTTCTTCTTCAATACTTAGGTTATTTCCACCTTTCTTTTCAAACAGCATTCTAAGGTGCCAATTATGTCATCCTCCGAGTACTTCTTGGAGTAGATGTTGGGGTTGGGGCTTGAACATTTAAAGCAGTGATGGCAAATGTTCAACAGGCTTGTTGGGGGGACCCCTCCTGGTTTGTAACCCTCGCTAATTTCTGTGGTGTAAACACTCCCACCATGGCTGGTTTAGCACCTGGCTTACAACATTCCTGAACATTTAACAATTGATGGTTGTGAGTCAACGCACTGTTGCAGGGTCTTAGGTACCTATTCTGCTTCTTCCAGAAAGTTTGTACCCGATTGCATTCCTCCTGCAGCAGGTAGCATGGCTTCCTCTTGCCTTAGGTCTGCAGCCTCAGGCCAGTGGCCTAGGGGAAAGGTAAGTGAACTCTGAGTTCCTCTACCTGCATGAGTGACCCAGCGCCATTCCAAATGACACATAGGAGGAATTACGTATTTTTTTCTAAAGAACTGTTTCACCCATATAAACGTTGTAAAAGGGGGAAAACTAAACTCAGAATTTGTTTTAGATTTTATGTAAGACCAAGTCCAAATATTTGCTAACCAAAATAGTCTCCCTGTTCCTTCCCCATCCTTCATGTTGATGCTGTGCTATTAAATTTGACAGTTAATCATCTTGTATATGCAGAGAAATATGGCATGATGGAACAGAAAGGGACCTTATAATGTAGCTGGATTGTGGGGGTTCTCAGAGAGCTGCAGTTGGCTCAGCCGCTGACTAACTCTGTGACCTTAAAGTCAAGTCATTTTCCATTGATCTTCTGTATGAGAACCACAGAGACCTTCAATTGTGGACTTAACTCGGCCATTCCTCTAACACCTTCTTTGAGTTGCTTCCCAATATTTGCCTTGGATAAAATCTTAGATTCCTGACACGGTTTACAAAGTAGGATGGTACGGCAGACAAATTCTCAGATAATCTCCAATGGTCTCCCTTTCTGGTATTCATATTCTTGTCTAATCCCCTCCCCTGTGTGTGTATGTGTGTTTGTATCCTATGACTTGCTTCCAACCAACAAAATATGGCAAAGATGCTGGGCTGTGCTCCAGTGCTCACGACATGTTGACAACTCCATCTTTTTAAGACTCCAATTCTCTAGTCGCTCTTGCTCTCCTGATGGCCTTGCGAGAAGAAGCAACCTCATTGGGAACTGGGCATGGAAAGGCAGTGCAGGCAGTCTTTGGGAGTTGAGGGCCTCAATCCTAAAACCACAGTGAACTGAATTCTGCCAGCAACCTGAATGAGCTGGGAAGCAGCACTTTCTAAGGTCGAACCTCCAGGTGAGACTGTAACCCTAGAAATGCCTCGATTGCAGCTTGGTGAGGTTCTGAAGCAGACAACCCTGCTGAGCATGCCTGGACTGCGGACCCACAGGACGACGAGATCACGAATGAGCATCACTTTCAGCAGTTCAATTTGTGGAGAATTGCTACCCAGCGATAGGCAACTGCTCACAAAGTCTTCACGCTGTCCTGCCAGCCTGCCTACAGCTCATGGCACGTGCTGGCGTTCTCTGGCTGCCTTTCCAGATTCCTTCTGTGTGTTCCCCTCTACTGCTCTGGGCCTAGGAGCCTCACATCCAGGGACTACATCTGCTGAGCTTCCTGGGCCATTTGACTTTTGATTGGCATGGAGATGAGGTTGGGGAGTAGGCAATGGGGAGAAGACCAACCCTGGCTCCTCCCTTGCCAGGGTTTAAATTGGAAATACATGTATTTCTGTAGTGAACACCATGCTTCTGGGAGGTGGCCATGTTTGGTGGCTGCAGCTCTATTTCCCTTCCAATGCCCCTCAGGGGTGAGGCTGATAAGGCCCCTTTGTTGTTAGTCCTTGATGTTTTACCATCTCTCCCCTTGTTCACTTCCTTTATTCCTGCCTGGACCTTTAATAATCACTTCATTAGATTGGACAAAATTGTCTCATATGGGTGGATTTTTGTTTTTCGCTGGGGGTCCTGAATGATATAAAGTACTCTTTTAGTTCAATAGTCCCATGTAAAGTGCTTCCTACACGCTTTCCCCTGCCTAGAAGACCGTTTTTCCAGTCCCTGGTGTCTGTCTGTATCTCTAGCTCAGTAGGTCTCAAAGTGTGGTTCCTGGAACTGCAGCATCAGTATCAACCTGGCAACTTGCTGGGGTGCTCTCGGGCTCTGCCAAGAACACTGAATTGGCAGCCCTGGGGCCCGACCAGCCATCCACGCTCTCACAAGTCCTCCGGGTGATCCAGAGGCCTCCTGAAGTTTAAGAACCATTGGAAGATCTTGCAGTATCATCTTCTTTAAGACCCATGTTGGACTTTCAGAACTCTCTGTCTCTGTACTTGTGGGTTTCTTCCTATGAACTTAGCATCTGTGTCTGCTTTGCTTGTGCTGGAATCATTTCTGCCCTCTCTGGTACCTAACCTAAAGGTATGCAGCAACTGTCTCTTAAATACCTAGATCGAATGAACCATTCAGATCTCTATGTATTCATTCACAACTATGTATTCATACATAACTGGCTCATATAGTCCATAATCAGCATTCCTCAAGGTAGTTTGATTAATAATTGATTAATAATTCTGGTAAAAAAATCCAAATTGTGTGGATTAATTTTCATTCTTTAAAACTATTTTTTATCTAAGCTTACACCATTTCTGATTTATGTTACATGATATAGTTAATTTTATAAATAGTTAACAGCACAGTTTGGATGAATTATTTCAAAATCCTAACCAAAGAACTCCAATTTAATTGTTCAGTTCAGACTACTTAATTGGCTCTTTTCTAACCTTTTATTTATTTTTTTAAAGATTTATTTATTTTGTTTGAAAGTCAGAGTTACATAGAGAAGGAGAGGCAGAGAGAGAAAGAGTGGTCTTCCATCTGCTGGTTCACTCCCCAATTGGCTGCAATGGCCAAAGTTGCGCCGATCAGAAGCCAGGAGCTTCTTCTTCCAGGTCTCCCACTTGGGTGCAGAGGCCCAAGGACTTGGGCCATATTCTACTGCTTTCCCAGGCCATAGCAGAGAGCTGGATAAGTGGAGCAGCCGAGACTCAAACCGGCACCCATATGGGATGCCAGCACTGCAGGCCACGGCTTTACCTGCTACATCATAGCACCGGCCCCTCATTAGATTTTTTTAATCAGAGACTGTGCCCTAATCTCATAGATGTAATGACAGCAGGGTAATTATCCAAGGTGAGCTTGCCGGACCTGAAGTGATCTTGAAAGTTTTCCTTGCATTTCAAACACATGGAAAGGGATGGGAGCCATGGGAGGTTTGCATAGAGGTGATGCAGGGATGCAGGAGTTACTTCCGGCAAGGATGGTCCTGGCTACTCTAGGGTCATCTGAGGAAGGAGAGCAGTAGAGGCAGAGGCACCTGTTTTGAGGTGGTTGCCGTGATCCGGGGTGGGATGTTGGGCGGCCGGAAGCAGGGTAAGCACGGCAAATGGAGACGTATTCAACTTCTGGGTAGATGTTAAAGGCAGCGACATCAGGCTTCACTGACAGATGTGATCTGGGGTGAGAGTGACAGAAAGAAGTCGGGTTTCTTGGCCTGTGCCACGGGTAGGATGGGGCTGCCATTCAGCGGGATGGGAAAGCTATTAGGGAAGGGGGCTTTGAGTAGGGGCATCAGGAAACACGGAGCTCTTCTCTTAGAAGTCATCCGCAGCAGCTGACTGAACAGCTAGCACTAAGTTTAACAGAGATTTTGGAAATTTTAGGAACTATTTCAAATGTTGGTGTCAATATAACTGTCGATGGAGACCACGAGCATCCCAAGATTATGCCCTCACTGGTATGTGCTAAGTGAGCTGGTTCTGCTTCCATTGGCTGGAAGTTATCACCATGCGGATTACATTTGGTGCTGGTCTGTGGCTGGCACTGACCCCTCACCCTTCTCCTGCTCTGCTGTGCGCCATGGAGGAGCTGATGAGTGCAGGCTCATTGCTAGGTTCACTGGTCGGAGGGCTTTTGGCTATGTTTGCTACTGGAGACCCTAGAAGAAACTAGCGTGGGGATGGAGCATTCAGTGTCACTAGCAGTGCCCAAACGCCCTCTGTGGTACCATACACCACGGGACAGGCCCTTTGTGATCTGGTCTCTCTCCTTTTCCTGAGATACAGGAGTCTACTTCCTTCCTTTGACCCCCTGGCCAAAGGGATCCTCCAGTGCATGCACCTGCTGATCTCTGAGTTGGCACCTGGTCCTTGTCTAGCTTCTCAGGTCAAAGCCCATGGTGGTTTCTCTTTTCCTAGCTGGCTCCCCTAGACTATAACTCCTGTAGTGAAGCAAAGGGGAGTCTGGGGTAACCATGGGTGGTCTCACTTATTGCGAGGGGATTGGGTATTGGGATTTTTCCTCTCTGCTTGCTTTGACTGTGACCTTGTCATCCGCCTGAGTTAGATGGGCTATGAGTTTAACTGGCTTTCATGCAATTTGATTCACTACTTAGTATGAAAAGAGTTGATAGTAATCTTAGAGAAAATCAGGCTTCAATGCTTGAACATCATCTCTGCTCCCCCATCCTGCTTGCTTTGTCTTAAACACTCATTAATTTCCAGTTTTCCATTTTGTTGTTAAGTAGTTCTGATTCAAATTTATATTTTTGATTATAGAGCATTGTCATAAAACTCAAACAGCCTGAAAGAAGAAAATAGCATTTATTGGCTTTTTTAATTGGCCAGCCCAGAGGGAAGAATTCAAATGAGGTCTTAACCTGGACTTAAATAATGTGTCTATGGCCGGGTTTTAGTTTCCCCACCTCCTCTGTCCCCACTTAGCACATCTTCTGTAGGGTCATTTCCATCTTTTGACACGCTCCTCTTATGATCTAAAGTTGGCTCTTAGCAGCTGCCAGTTTTATGCATTCTCTTCTTTTTATCTAAAGAATGAGAGAACCTGCTTTCACAAAAGCTCAGACAGGCTTCTGTCTCATCACTCATTGGTCTGTTTAGGTCATATTTCTATCCTAATTGATCCACTTTAGGTCATTTTCTCATTCCTGATTGGTCTGCCTTGAGTCATGCTCCCATCCCACTGTGATGACTAGGTGAAAAGAATACCTTGCAAGGCCTAAGCATATTCACAATAGTTGGGATACACTGATTGGTTTAAGCAGATTCATGGCTGAATGGAACTGGATCAATCCTATCCAAACCATATGTCTCAAAAATTCAGAATTAAGTTAGGAAGCAAGCAAGGGAAACTGGGTTTGAAGATGTCCTGCAAAAATATATTCACTATGGAAGATAAGGACAAAAGGTCAGACAAGTTTACTCTTTCAACCATGTAATAAAGGATTCATGAGGGCTTACTTTTGATAAATTAAGGTTTACAGAGTACATTAACACAATAACCCAGACCAATGCTCCAAAATTCGGCACATAAAATGATAGATTTTATATCTATCTATCTATCTATCTATCTATCTATCTATGTATCTAGAGGTAAACTATGAATTCCTCAAACCCCTTGTGTAACAATAAAATTCTACTTTATTCAGTACAAATTGTTAGACGACACACATATAGGCATATATGTTTCAAAAGCAATGACACAGAGAAACCAAAAAGAAAGGATGATTTAAAGATTCCAGCTTTTGACACAGTAAAAATACATCAGAAAATGAGCTGTTCTCTAAAACAATGCTCAATTAGAACCAAAACTGTCACACCCAGATTTGGAGGAAAATACTATTGATTTAAAAAAAAATGTATTGAACCTCTGCGAGAAATGCAGCCAAAATTTCATTTGATAATTCCATTGCTTCATTTTGCAAAATGGTAACTGTGGCAACTGAAATATGCTTTAAAGGTCTATACCTCCGCACCCACCTCAATGTGTGGCAGGTTGTTTATTTGTTATTCTTTCTCGTGTAGGCCAATGAGCAGTTACAGTGAACAAAGCCTCCCTCCCTCCGGTCCCCCTCTTCCGATTTCTCTCTCTCTCTTTTTCTTTTTCGTTTGGCAGGTGCTTAGATTTTTATCTTTGCACGGGACAATGAAACAGCAGATGATCTAATAAAGCAACAATGAGAACAAAATCTTACATCCAACTGTAGCTTTCAAAAATGAAGGGAACCATGATTCACTCAATCCTATTCGCACTATTAAATCATAGCCAATTATTTACAAGTTCAGGAGAAAGTACATAAATCTTAGTGAATATAGTTGATTGGTATAATAGAGCATGGGGCTAGACAGAGTTCTTTATTTTATGTTGGCATGTGTGTATGTGTGCACGCGCATGTGTGTTTTGCCAAAGTAAACTTCACTTTGTAAGCCCAGTAGACCACTGGAGGCTTGAAGGAGCTTTGTTCTGACAGAGCCTGCCTGCTGAGGTTCTTTCTTTGTACATCACTTCCATCAAATGATTCTGGGATGGCTTCTTTTCTTAAACAGACTTGGAAACCACAAAGACAGGAACAGTGAAAGTAGGAAACAGAACCAGCAGTGCTGTTGGGAGTGCTGGGCCCAGAGGGGCTCTCCAGCATGATGGTAGGAGTATGTGTCAGGCATTGACTGTAGTGTAGAGGACATCTCCAAGCAAGTCTGTGCCTGTGCAGGGCAGGTACACTCACCTGGGATGGACTGTGCTGGTTTCTTTCAGGCACCCCTGGGTCCCTGTGGTCAGCTAGCGGGCTGGCTGTGGCTGGCAGGTGTAGAATGGCCACTGTTTGAGGTGGATCTTCTTGGTTCCAGGTGGTGTCTTCTACTTGCAGAAGCAAGGGCCAACACTAAGCATGGCTGTTGTGGACATGGTGATGGTGAGGTTCCAAAGGGAGTGAAACCATACAAGTCTCTGGAGACCTATGACCTGAACTGGGTTATGGCACTGGCCTCATTCTGTGGGTAAAAGTGATTCAGATTCAAGAAGTGAGAAACAGATCATGCTCCTTTGTAGGAGGTGGGGAGAAGGGACCATGCACACCCCTACTGGATACAGCAGAGGAATCCGGTCCATTTTTGTATCCATCCACCGCAGGAAACTTGAGTAAGCTGAGCTCACATGGTAAACACCTTATTTTTAGGGGGGAGAGTAATATAAAAATAAACATTATGTGTGAAAGAAGTTCCCATACCGAATTTAGAAACAATCTGGTTTATTAAAATAGAAGCATTCCCCCCAACATCTTTTTTTAGTTTTCTCATTTCTACCATTTGTTGACTTTTTTTACTCAATGTGGAGAGAGAAAGTTTCATATGTAACTTACTTTTTTTTATTATACTGAAATTATCTTGGCCTTTGTTTGTAAATATATTACTATGAAGTTCAAGTTTTTCACACCAAAGGAATATTTTCTATTCTTATCAATTTGCTTTTAGCTATCTTAAAATTAATTGCTATCCATAATGGAGTACTTGTCTAGTGGTTAAGATACCAGTTGGAAAACATGTATCCCTCATCAGACTACCTGGATTTGATACGTCGCTCTGGATTCCTGCTAATGAGGACCTGGGAGGCAGCAGATGATGGTCAAGTAATTGGGTGTCTTCCACCCATGTTGGAGACATGGATTGAGTTTCAGGCTCCCAGATTCCACCTGGCCCGGCCTTGGTCATTGCAAGTGTTTGGAGGGTGAACCAGAAGAATTGAGTTCCCCCTTCCCCTTCCCTCTCTGTGTTTGTCTGTCTTTTTCTCTTTCTGGCTTAAAAAAAAAAAAAAAAAAACCTGGGCAGAGTGCTCAGGATCAGTGCAGAGAAAAACGAATCCCTGCCCTCCTGGAACTTCCGTCCTTCTGGGCGATGAATGAGAAACAAGACACTGCAACAGGCTGTGCCGAGTGCTAAGAAGGATCCAACAGGGCACTGGAGGGCTGGGCCGAGGGAGAGCATCCTTTAAATAGACCCCCATTTCTAGGAGAGAAGGAGAGGTGAAAATTAAGCGGAGACAGTCAAGGAAAAGAAGGTCTCCTACAAAGGGCAGGGGGAGCGTTTCAAGGAACCGAATCCCAGAGCTGCAGGGAGTGTCCTGCTCTGCCGTCCAGCTGCTTCCATTCATCACGGCAGTGCTTTCAGGGCCTACGCAGCACCCACAATGCTTTGCTGGAGGGCTGCCTTCAACTGCCAGAACCCCTCTGCCTGTCATCTCCCTGAGAGCTAGACGCTCTGGGAATGAGCCCGCCAGCCCTTGGCCAGGGACAAGCAGCAGTGGGCTCTTTGCTCCTGATTTGGGCACCCCCTCTGGAGCAAACCCTGTGGCACTGAGCTGAAGAAGTCTCCCCGGGACTTGACTTTCACTCTCCTGTGCTAGATTTTCTTCCTTTTCCGGTTCTACTTTCTTAACTTCCTACTGGGACTTCCTGGAATACTTTTTTTTTTTTTTAAGATTAAGTTATTTATTTTGAAAGAGCAACAGAGACAGAAGGGAGGAAAGAGAGAGAGAGAGAGAAAGAGAGAGAGAGAGAGAGAGAGAGAAAGAGAGAGAGAGAGAGAGAGAGAGAGAGAGAGAGAGAAAGAGAGAGAGAGAAATTTCTGTGCAGATTACCACAAAAGCCAGGTCTGGGCCAGGCTGAATTTAGGAGCCAGGATCTCCATCCTGGATTCCTACATGGGTGGCAGGGGTATGAGTACTTGGGCCATTTTCCGCTGCTCTCCTAGGTGCATTAGTGGTGAGTTGGATCAGAGCGGAGCAGCCAGAACTTGAATCAGTGCTCAGATATGGGGTGCTGATGTCACAAGCAGTGGCTTAACCTGCGGTGCCACAATGCTGGCCCTACTGGAACATTTCTAATGAACATTTCTTAAATTCTCATCTCTGGGAATGATTCAGGAGCACCCAGCCCGAGGCAACCAGTATCACTGGGACATAGTGAAGAAGAGGCAGGAGACAAATTAGGCAGGATGTTCTAGGCCACAGTGTAAGCCATAGGAAGATGGAAGCTAACTTACGTTTTAAAAAGATCACTCTGTATACCAGAATGGCAATGCCTGGAGAGAGAAGTAGCTGGAGGAAGGTAAGAGTAAATCTCTGTGGTATAGTAGGTAAAGCCGCTGCCTGTAGTGCTGGCATCCCATATGGGCGCCGGTTCGAATCCCAGCTACTGCACTTCCCATCCAGCTCTCTGCTATGGCCTGGAAAAGCAGTAGAAGATGGCCTAGGTCTTTGGGCCCCTGAACTCACATGGGAGACCTGGAAAAAGCTCCTGGCTCCTGGTTTTAGATGGGTCCAGCTCTGGAGTTGTGGTCTTCTGGGGAGTGAACCAGTGGATGGAAGACCACCCTTCACCTTTCAAATCAATCAATCAATCTTTTTTTAAAAAAAAGTAAATCTCAAACGCAGTCCAGGCAGGGCCAGTTATCTTCCTATGTGCTGACATCTATACCAATTTCTTTTTGTCTCTTCAATTGTGATAAAATGGCTATACCTCAAAGATGGTGTTAGAATGGAAAATGACCCTCATAAACTTCTTAGAGCTCCCTGGGAAAGAAGTTCCCTTTAAAAACCCTGATTATTATTGATAAAAATTAAAATAGCAATGCAAGCTTATAACCAGCCTCTGGGGAATGCTCATACATTAATGGGAAAATTAAGTGTTACATTAAAGACTAGGATGCCTGTTTCCAGGTTTCTCTTGTTTGTACTACTGTTGCTTCTTTGACTGTTTTTAAAAGCTGTTGCAAATACCTGTTCCCCAGCTGGTTTCTCCCTGGGGTACCGATGAAGGCCTTTTGGACAATGGCAGTGACCAAAGCAGGATTTTAGGATTTTTTCTTTTTGGGAGAAAGGACAGCTTATTTTGAAATCAAAAGCAACAAGAAGCTATTGTGTAAATGGAGATAAAAATGAGGTTGAAAAATATTGGTCTATGTTCTAGTTGAATGCACACCCACGTGATCTCAGCCAGGGCAAGCAAGTGCTGTGTGTGGTGTGGTGTGGGGTGAGTGTGTGTGTGTGTGTGTGTTCATGCTTGCCTGGTAGACTTTCTCTGCTCACTCAATGTTTTTTCCAACCCAGTGTACAGAAAGTGACAGATGGATCAGCAATGCCTGAGAAGCAGTTCCACATATCTGGCCAGCATGGTTTTGATTGTGTGTTGGGTCGTCAGCCAGCTACACACCAGAACTATTATTGTAGGCAGCTGGAGGAGAAGTAGCCAATGTCAATGGGAAGAAAGAAGTGCAGGAAATGAAGTAGACTTCTTGTATGTATGTGGAAAGGGTGCAAGGGGGAGAAAGTGAAAGGTGTAAGATCAGCTCCTCTTAGGACGTGTCCAGGTTGTCTTGGGCCTCTAATTTCTTTCTAAAGAAAGACCAACATTCATTCCCTTTGTAAAAGTGCTTTTGACAAGGTATCAGTGTGGTTGAAGCCACGTCTAAGTTTCTGAATTCACACAAGAACTCACCAAAGTGATGTGCGCTGGTATCCAGTTCAACTGTTATTGTGCCTGAGTTTTCATAATGAAAGCTTCTAGCTGAAATCACATGTGCTACACAGAAGTCATAACGTTGTACATCTGTATCTCCAAACAGCCCTGCAAATTCTTTCTCATGTCTGAGCCACAGAGCAGGTACAACCTCAGACGCGGTAGAATATGACTGTGTATTTGAATAACAGAAGAACAAATATTTAGGCCCAGCACCTGAAAAGGTTACATGCTTCAGTGAGACCAGCACATCAAAGAGGTCTGTAGAAAAAACCCACAGAGACATTTGCTTTCCTACTTCTCTATCAACACCATCCTGGTACTTTGGTGTATCTGCTTTAAATGACACTTTGCTTGACAAAAGATGTCAAAATTAGCCCGAACAATCCAGTGCTGACTACTCTCCACCATAATGAGGATACTGTGTGAAGTCCCCGGTATTCTGATTTTTTAATCCCTAAATTGAATAAGCTGACACCCAAATCTCTCTTCCATTTTTTCTTTCTTTCAGAAGAAGGGGTGGGGGCATTACAGGGCTGTGCTATTAAGTTAAGCCTTTGTTGTGTTTTTGTGTCTCATCCATGACCCTCTGATAGGGTCAGGAGATGGTTATGAAGATTGGTTTGGAAAGTTGGTAGAAAGGGTGACAGAGTTCCATGCAGCAGTGCTAAAAGTTGCCTCCCATACCAGTGCAGGTGTCTCAGGCATGGCTCCCAGCTGCCACTGCCTTCTTCTCTCATGTCCTCATCTTTCTCGGGGTCTTTCCCGTGAGATGGGCTCCCGGGCTTCTCACCCCAGCTGCTTGTACTTCGTTTTTGCCCTGACTTTTGAAGTTCACCTCTTCTTCTTTTAAATGTTTAGTTTAAAAAAATGACAACATTTAATGTTTCCAATGAAGAAAAATGAGTCTTGGAATGAATTATGCATTCATTGCCTCTTGGATTTTTATAAGACCAGGAGTTGGTGCAATTGCTTTGGAGCGATGTTTCTCAACAAAGCTAGGTCAGGACACTATTTCTCCCATGTGCTCAGGAAAAAGGGGATTCTGTGGGCCAACAAGTTTGGGAAATGCTGTGTTAAGAACCAGTTCTTAAACCCACACTGCAGAGATGAACGGTGACCCCCTGTTTATCAAACTAGAGATTTTCTACAGTTCTGAACATAAAAATGAGATCATCTTATCTTCACTGTTTTGTTACACGCCTGCCTCCCCAACCACAGGTGAACATGCTTCCATGCCAATATTCATACTTTTAGTGGCCACATAATAATCCATTTTATAGAATGTTATCATGAATAGTTTAATTAAGTTCCTATTGTTAAATGTTGACAATGTCATTGTTTGACATTTCCATTGTTTTGGTGTTTTAAATAATATTATAATTGACATCTTGATGTTGCTCTTCAACTTTTGCGTGCAATTTTAATTATTCCCTGAGTATAAATTTTCCAAACTGAAATAATTGGACCAAGAATACGTTTGTTTTAATTCCTGTTGACAAGTCACCAAGGGGAAGAGTCTCTTGGCTTGAGCCCTCAGGTTGATCCAATTCCAACTGGAACTCTGAATTATCACCTCCTTCAGAGTCTACAACTTGCACAGCAATTATCAATATGTATTTATTGAATCAAGTCACTCGACTATTCCTTCCCCATGGCCTTGATTCTAGTTCCCTCAAGAACAGAATTTCTTTGCACAACTAAGAAACAGAAAAGCAGGAAACCAGAGAGAAAAGAACCTGTGTTATTTCTGGGTCCTTAACTCAAGCTCAGTTAATTAATGTGGGCCCTGGGTTCATAAACTGCAGCACAGGGTCAGATCTTGTCTGATTTCATTTGTCCCACAAGCCAAGAACTCTTCCTGTAATTGTAAATTATTGAAAAAAATCAAAAGATAAAGAATATTTCTTCAGGTGAAAATTACATGAACTTTGATGTCAGTGTCCACAAAGTTGTATTGGGGTATAGCTAGTCATTTATTTACATCTTGTATAAGGCAGATTTTGCCCTAAAATGGCAAATTGGTTGTGACCCAGATCACGAGGCCCAGAAAGCCCAAAATATTTTCTGTTTGGCCCTTTATAACACAAGTCTGCTGAACCTTTATCCAGACATTAGCCCATCCAAGTCGAGTAATGATAATCCCTAGAAAAATGAAATTTGCAATGATATTGTCACTGAATTAGCACGTTCAGAGAGTCACAATTCTAACACTTGCAGTGTGTGCAGGTGAGATCTCACTAACTTTCTATTGTCTCAGCTTTGACCTTAGCATTCCATAGGTGAGAAACTCTAGCACCTTCAACCCTGGATCCACAAAAAAAGTCAGACAAGGGGTTTTCATGGCGAGCACTGACAATTTCCCAAGTTCGCAGTTTTAGCATCACTGGTACCGAGTCCTGAGGGCATGCTTTGGCTAGTGTGGCTGACGAGATGAAGTATGGCTCCCTTATTAACTTGTCAAAGTGCGGTGCAGCTGCATCATTTGCTCACCCATTTGCTTAACTTAAATAAAGGTTGGTGGTTAGGCTTCTGTTGCATTGTGCTCTCCTGCTAATTATCAGTGTATTTGTTTTAGAGACAATTAGCCACCTGGTTCATTCTCCCATTGAAGTCAGGTCATCATGAGTTACATCTGCTTTCAGGCCTCCTCAAGTCCAAGACATAATAAAAAGATGATGGCTATGATTATAAAAAGCGTGCGGGGTTGGGCATCAATGGTACAGCATATTGAATTCCCAAGGAGGATTGAGTTGCATCATTGTACTTACAGAAGCTCCTCTTTGCCAGTCACAAAAGAATGTGAACAGAGAACTCTCATGGAGAGCCAGAAACCTTTAGCAAGTGGAGAGAGTATTTGCAAAGGTAGACGCCAGTAACAGCAAAGCAAAGAGAGCCAGGAGTCCTCCCCGGGGTGCTGTGCTGATGCAACAAAAAAGTGGCAAGTAGGCACGTCTTAGTGCTTGCAGAATTTGCATAAAACTGAAGTTGTTCAGACCTGTGGGTGTTGCCTTTTTAAAAAATGTGCCCGATAATGTGACATAATAGTATGCATAATATACATTCGCTTTTGTAATCCCATATGCTCTGGTAAAACTTAGCATTTTGGAGCTAAGACTTTATTATGCTAGGTTCTCTCTGATTCACGTTTGTGGTGGAGACACACACATTCTGGAGCTTTCTGCATTTGGGTTGGCTGAGGTTCCCAGAGTAGATGGGCTCGGGGTGCTCTGAGGACGGTCCTGGGAAACAGATGTACAAGACTTTGTGTCATCAAATGTGTATCTGCCGAGGAGGGCCCGGAAGTGGATTCAACAGAGGGAGTACGGGCATTAAACCATTCGCTTTGCCTACCTTTCATATTAGTCAAGTGAAGATGGTTAGGTGAGGCTCAGTGCCGGGCAAGCATCAAGCACCTGCAGAAGTCACAGAATCATGTTCTTAAATCTTTCCGGAGAACACCAGGGTGGAATGAGACAGGGAGTGCATGATTCAAACTCAGAATTAGTTAATGGTTAAACACCAAAAGAAATTCCAGTATCTGTCAAACTCACACTATCCACAAAACTCTAAAATGGTGGCACTTCCACAAAGGCCCACAGAAGCCCCTTTTTCCTGAGCTCGTGGCAGGAATAGTGTCCTGACCAAGCTTTGTTGAGAAACATCGGTCCAAAGCATTTGTGCCAACTCCTGGCCTTATTAAAAATCCAAGAGAGAATGAATGCAAGGAGATGATGGGGTGGAGGGAGGCGGGGCTTGTAAAACGGATCCGGCAGCCTGGCAACAGCTCCAATCCACCTGCTTATTGTCCTTTTCTTCTCTGGATCTTATCAGGGCCTGGGCTTTTTCATCCACCCTCCACCCCCTACAGCTCTGATGTCTGAGCATGAATAGCTCCACTTTGAATTTTTTTTTTAAAATTGCTGCCTTGTGGAGCCTGAGGCTATGATTTGCAATGGTAAGAAATAATTTAGCTAATTGAATTGAGAAGTAACCCCACAACTTTTGATCACCTGCATAAAATCCATTAGTTTGAAGACAAATTGTGTAGTACAAAGGGTGCACAAATGAGTGCGACTGGGTGGGATTGCCCTAATTTACTAATGCAGGAGAAAGTAATTCAGACTGACTGTACATCACCGTTGGTGGCAGGTGAGCCTTACTATTTGGAAATGTTTGCCAGTTACATAATAGCATGTGGAACATAAATAATACGGATCCGGGGAGAATGCAGGGACCCGAAGGCTACTGTTTGACACCCCCTGATGCATGATACTGGCGTTTAGAGATAGCAGTCTTGGGACAGTAGCTACATACAAAAGCTTGTCCACTGTCTATGTGCATTTCCACGTGGTGTTTCTTGTGGACTTTCACAGGCTGTTATAAACTTAATCCTGTTTAGCAATTATGATTTGCTTCAATTGGCTCTACTCTAAGTTGTTTAAACTGAGATTTAAAGAATAGTGTACACTTCATTGCTTTATGCAACTTTGAAGGGGGGGTGGATAAACCATCTACAATGACAATCTTGGCAGAGTACAATCGACTAAAGACGCTGAAGCTTACTACACCTTTAACACATACACTTTCCTCCTTTAAAAAGGACTTTGAATGAGATCCACAAAGCCCACACAATTTTCTAGCAAGAGGAGCAGACTCTTGATAAGAGCCAATTATGGTCTGAATATGTGCTAGTGAGTGAGACTTAAGAAGATGTATAACTGGAAAAAATATGTCTCTATAATCACATATCATCAGCCTCAGGGTTCTCAATCCATTGAAAGCAGCTAAGGAGAGACCAAAGCATGTCAATCAAGACAGCCCGAGAGCGCATGACAGAGGGACAGTGGTGCTGTCTCCTCTCAAGGCATGCCATTGAAGTGCAGAGGCTCAGGTTGCTAGGAGGGTGTAGTTTGGGCTTCGGGTTCTGTGTTAGGACATGGCTCCCAGGCCAGATGCTGCCTTTGAACCCTCCTCCTTCAAGGCTATCACCTTACACCCTGTGCGCCTCATCTCCTTAGGACATAATTCAATAGCTTTTGCTCATGTTGGCAATGGCCGGGCGAGGCATTTGGGAATGACTTGAAGGCAACATATTACACTCCTGAATTTCTCAGCTGGAGGTTTTAATGAAAATCAGAAAGTCCCAGCATGTTGAACGCAATCGACTCCTGGGTACAGAGCAGTACGCCTGGGATGATATTTGTGCTTGCGTAGTAAGAAATAAAGGGAAAAGCCCCCGATAACTCAGAAAGTGTTTGTACGAAGGATATACCTGGGGAAACTCAGGGCAATGAGCAGTTTCATGAAAAACAAAATGGAAATAGTTTTTTTTTTTTTCCCATGCAGATGATGTCATCAAATTCTGATTAAAATTTCTATTTGTGTTGCTGAGCAGTTTACCCCAAACTTGATACTCTTTTGCATTTTTGGTATATGAACAGCCATCTTTCTTTCTGTCTCATATATGATTTTGAACTTTTTATTTCTATTTTTATTTCTCTCTCTTTAAATTTCACACCCCTATTGTATGGCACTTTTTTCTTAACAGGCTTTACAAAATGTTGCTTATTTTAATGTGGCCATTACAGTCAACCACCATTTACAACCTATGCCCCAAGACAAAAAGTACAAACAACATCAAAACAAAGCAGTGCTGTGTTGTACATGCATCTGTGTGACCTCCTTTCTTTATTTTTAATCTTTGCCTCTTAAGCGAAGGCACCTTTGGAGTGGGCTGTTACATCTACTCTTGACCTAGCCTCCCCATATCCCACGTCATTCTCCTTCCTTTGGTCCAGATCATCTGATCTTAAAGGTAGGATCAGGTGAAGGAACCACAACCCCTCCACCCACACACACTAAGTCCTCTGGAAACTTCTGTCTCCCCAGAAGTTCCTGCTGGCATGCCAGAACCCTGGAAAGTCACAGAGGGCTCCCACCCACCAACCTCGCCCCCAACGAGCCCGAAACTGCCCGGTTCTAGAAGATTCCAGCACCTTCCACATAAGCTCTCTAAAGAGAAGAAGGTGATAGGACGGTGGCTGGAATCAGATCACAAGACCTTGGGGGCAGGGGCGGGGGTGAGGTGGGGTCAGGAAATCCAGTGAAAATGAAGAATGGCACTGGGATTGAAACCGCCAGACGTTTGACAGTGCGACCCCCGCGAATGGAGCCGGCTTCAATTCAGCAGTGAAAAACCACAGTATAAAGGAACTGTTTTAAAATAGAAAAGAAAAATAACCGAAAGAATGTGTAAACTGTTGCGTGGCTCGCTGCTGGTCCCTGGGAAGCGTCCAACCCGCTGCTCTCCTCGGTTCCCAGGTCCTCGCGAGCCGAGTTAACGGAGATCCTCAGACCTTCGCGCAGACACTGAGCCAGTTCACTGGGAACCGTGATTCTCTGAGGTCCTGCAGGTGCGCAGCGACTCTCCCTGCTGCCCCCTCCAGCGACCGTGACCGTGTCCTCCCTTCTCAGCCACCAGCTCCTGGGGCAGAGTTCACCTCTGGGCTGGACGTGGTGGGCAAGTCTTCTCCCCACAGGGTCCTCACGGTCGCAGCCTTTGAAGGCGGAGTCCTGCTCTGGGGTCACTTTCTTCTCCACCACACCGCCTCTGGCACAGTCTTTACTGACAAAGGGCCCTGAGTCTTTTCAGGAAGTAGCAGGGCAGAGCCTGGATGCAACAGTGCCAGGGACTGTTTCGGCAGTTAGGCTGCTGAGTTTGGAACTGCATACCCTAGGTTTAACTGAGGGCGCCCTCTGCTAACAGGGTTAACCTACCCACATCGCTCTACCTCTTCAAGCCTTCCCTTCCTTATCGGCCAAATGGGGATAATAAGAGTGACCGCTTCACAAAGCTACTGGGGGCGGGGAGTGCGTCAGATGTTCTGAGTAGTGATTAGCACACAGCAAAGTGCTGAATAAGCTTTGGCTCCCACTGTGGTCAGTGATGCTAAGGAGTCACAGAAGAATATTAGACTTGGTTATCCTGAGCAAACCTATGGCCTCCAGTCCCAAATGTAAGTATGACTCACACATTCACAAAGTGTTGAGGTGGCATGGCAGAGCAACACGCCGTGGGACCTAGTATGATTCATTTGAAAAAGTGGGCGTGAGTGTGGAATGGCGTGAAGAAAACCTACTGGCAAAACCGGAACGTGAGCTGGGCTGGAGGTGTCCAGGAAGATTCGATTGACGAGCAGAACAGAGCAGCTCATTCTGGCATCAGCCGTGTGGGAACAAGAATGGGCTAGAAAGGGACCCAAGAAAGTTGGTCAGAAATACCATTGGGCTTACGTTCAGGAATATGTCATGGCTAACACTTGCTGGTGGAGGAAGGAAGGTCACTTGGATCTCTAGGATAATACCAGGTGATACAGGGACTTGTGAGGAAGGAGAGGTGTTGGAGTCTAAGAGAAAACAAAAGGCAAGATGGGAAAGTAACAATTTATGACTATTGTTCTAAAGAGGTCAGCAAGGTCGAGTGAAGAGAAATGAACTCAGAAGCCGAGAGACAAGTTATGAGGTTATGGTGATGATTAAATTTCTAAGCATTGACTCTTTGCTGGGGTCTGGCAATGAGCAGAGATGGAGGAAAAGCAAGAGGAGCAAGGGAAATAGCTCTCATCTGATCACTGTCTATGCCCATCCTGTTGAATACCTTCAAACGCTTTCTCAATCTGCAAGTCCTGTGCTATTAGGTGTTCCCTTGGTTTATTGTCCACCTCTTTCTTAGCAGAGGGGAACCACTGCTCCTAGAATACCATGTGATGTGTGTTCTGACCAACAGATATATCAGGCAGGAAGCACTCGTAGGTTGTAGGTAGTCATACAACTACAGTGGGGACTATCAGAAGCAGAGGTGTTGGGACAAGCTGGCGTGGAAAAAACCATCACAGCATCCATGCATCTGCCCATACTTTCAAACACAGTAGTCATCGAATGTTTGTGTGCAAACTGTATTGATTGACCTGGACTCTTGACCCTAGATGGCTTCCACTGGAGCCCTAATCTCTATCACTTTCTACCCGGAAGGAACTCTGAACAAGTCTGAGTCTTCATTTCCTCTTCTATACAATGGGGATACTAACAAAACCCCCCTCCCAGAGTTAATGTGAAAACTGAGATATGCACGCTAAGCTCTGTGTACAGTGAGTGGCCTTCCTGTGGACCCAGTAAATGGCAGCTCTTGTTATTACATCTGCTAAGCGCTGTGCCAACAAGCATGAGGTGGCGGTGCGACAAGCCAATGGAAATGTTCTAGAACTCATCAGACCTGCAGGGCTGGGGTTTAAATGAGGCATGAGAGCAAAGTTGCCTTGATTTCACTTCCTCTTGACTTGAGTTGCTACTGCTGGCCGTGCAACAGCGGAAGAATGCAGTCTTGGAAAGCTATTTCAAATATGCTTTCTGCAAGGGAACTATGATAACAAATCACTATCAAGAAATGAGACCTGCTATATAGTTCTTTCAGAAGGAATAATGAAACAAGTTGGAAACTGCATTTCTTTTCTGTTTGGAATTCAAAACAATGCTATAAAATAAATGGTAAAATAATTTCAAAGTCAAGTGTTTATTGATGTTTTCTTGCCTATAAAAAATTCAGATATTTAAATTCCAGGTACTGTATTGCACAGGCTCTTCAAAATGATTGGGTAGTTTTGCTAGCTAGCAGGAAAAACTAAATAACAAAACTCCATTTCTTGTAGGATAACCAAAAAAAGAAATGGGCTTTGTACCAACCTAGAATATGTGTTACTATCAAAAACATTTCTACGAATATTTCTAACATCAAAGAAAAAAATGGAGTCTCACTGCCTGTGGCATGTCTTGTTCAATGTCTTGTTAGTGATTCATTTCTACAGCACAAGCTTTAATGAACAGGGAATAGGTTAGCTGGGACTATAGAAATAGAAGTTGGTACTGAAATGGAACTTGGGAATATTTTTCTTTGTGTTATTCTTCAGATCATGAAATCCACAGACTGAAAGGGATTTTCTCAGGATCACACAGCTTTTGGGTGGCAGAGTGTGGGCTAGAATCCAAGTCTTCTGATTCCTAACCCAGATCCCTTTCCTCTTCACCAGGTTGATGGCCTACTGTAAAGAGGCAAGTGTTCCAGCATGGGACATATCAAAATAGTAGAGCAAATGACCATCAAACTCCTTTGATCTGTTTTTATCCAATCTAGTCTCATTCATCTAAGGTCCCACGTAGCTACTGGACATATCCCAGTGACTCAACATGAATTCTTCAACTCAGCAAAACACAACACCTTCTATCCTGTTGGCCAAGCATGATCCTGATCTCCCAGAACGAACCATTCAATAAATTCTGTTATCTTTCCCTTCCGTAGTACTCTTTTATTTATTTTTTTAAGGATTTATTTATTTATTTGAAAGGTAGAGTTACAGAGAGGCAGAGGCAGAAGCACTGGCTCGCTCCCCCAAATGGCTGCAACGACCGGAGCTGGGGTGATCCAAAACAGGGAGCCAGGAGCCAGGTGCTTCTCCTGGTCTCCCATGGGGTGCAGGGCCCAAGCACTTGGGTCATCCTCCATTGCACTCCCGGGCCACAGCAGAGAGCTGGCCTGGAAGAGGGGCAATCAGGACAGAATCCGGCACCCCGACCCGGACTAGAACCTGGTGTGCCGGCGCCGCAAGGCGGAGGATTAGCCTAGTGAGCCGCGGCACCGGCCCAATTCTTTTACTTCTTAGTATCTCCACTCTGTCCATCCTAGAGAAAGCCATGATTATTTCTCACCTGCCACAGTGCTGTGACCTCTATCAAGACTTCCTTCTCTCCCTGTCCTTTCTCACCTCCATGCTCAGTCTATTGTTCACAGGCAGCAAGAACAATCACACCAAAATAGAATCTGCTCATGCCATGGTCTGTGTCAATGGGACCCATCACCCTCACGGTGGGATCCAAACTCCCTTCACACAAACCAGCCCTGGATGATCTTTTCAGCCTCATTTACTCCTTTATTCTCTCCCTAGCATGCTCATGCTCTTTCCCATGCGAATCCATGCTTTAGCAATCCTAAATACATTTAGATGTTTTCCAGACGTCTCAAGCCCTTATACATCTGGCTCTATCCTGTACTCTCTGTCTTGCATACTTTCCTCTTATACATTTGCCTGGTTCATTTTCATTAATTCTTTAGAGATTTGCTTTATTTCTTACAAACACTTCTCTCTGACCCTCTGGCCCCCTCTACCTGTCTTGGTAGAACCCTCCTCTCTAACAGTAAACTATCTGGCCACATTTTAGCTTTACAGCACCTTTTCATAGTTGTCTATCTTGTGTTACTCTCATTGGTCTGGTGGTTTCATATGGAACTAGAAATCCTGTCAACTTCTGTGTACAATCCCCTCCACCTAGTGCAATTCCTGGCAGCAACCATAAATAGGTGGTGAATGAGTGAATTGATGAATGACCTCTTTTTCATTTACCTGAATTCCTCATGGGTTGAAGAGAGATTGAGTCAAGTTGAGGGTGTGTAGAGGAGTGATATGGACAGAAACGGCCAAGAATGGAGTTGAGGAGGCAACAATGCCCCTTGAGATTCTAATAAAGAACAGTGTTGGAGACATAAAAGAGAATAAGGTGCTGGATTAAGGATTGATTGCAGTTCTATCCAGTAAGACTTGGAAATCAGTGAGATTTCTGTGTTAGAAATTTCTTAAGCAATACTAATGATTCCTCTTTATTTTACGTATGTTTAAACTTTTCCGGAATAAAAGATTTTTTTAAATGTGATCCTTTTTCTATAATTCCAGGAAATTAGAGAGGCAACCATTTAGTCAAAGAGAAATTCTTATTTAATTGGTAAATGGGCATAGTCATGGGCAAAGAAAACCATGAACTGGATTTATGTGAATGGTTATGTTCTGGGTGCTTATGGTCAAGGGACTTATATTAAGAAAAAGAACTTAATGTTGGTTTAAGCTGTAATCAGATGCTGTTAAAAAATAGGAAAATAGGGACCAGTGTTGTGATGTAGCAGATAAAGCCACTGCCTGCAGTGCCAGCATCCCATATGGGTGCTGGTTTGAGTCCTGGCTGCTCCACTTCTGATCCAGCTCTCTGCTATGGCCTGGGAAAGCAGTAGAAGATGGCCTAAGTCCTTGGGTCCCTGCACCTGCTTGGGAGACCTGGACAAAGCTCCTGGCTCCTGGCTTTGGATAGACTCAGCTCTGGCTGGTGTGGCCATTGGGTAGTGAGCCAGCAGATGGAAGACCTCTCTCTCTACCTTCTTTTTTTTTTAACTTTTACTTAATGAATATAAATTTCCAGTGTACACCTTATGGATTACAATGGCTTCCCCCTCCCATAACTTCCCTCCCACCCGCAACCCTCCCCTCTCCCACTCCCTCTCCACTTCCATTTGCATCAAGATTCATTTTCAATTCTCTTTATATACAGAAGATCAATTTAGTATAAAGATTTCAACAGTTTGCACCCACATAGAAACACAAAGTGAAACATACTGTTTGAGTACTAGTTATAGCATTAAATCAAAATGTACAGCACATTAAGGACAGAGATCCCACATGAGGAGCAAGCGCACAGTGGCTCCTGTTGTTGACCCAACACATTGACACTCTAGTTTATGGCGCCAGTAACCATCCTAGGCTGTCGTCATGAGTTGCCAAGGCTATGGAAGCCTTCCAAGTTTGCCGACTCTGATCATATTTAGACAAGGTCATAAAAGACAGGGTGAGGATAGTAACCAATGATCCTAAGAGTGGTATTTACCAGGTTTGAACAATTATACAGCATTAAGTGGGGAAGAGGACCATCAGTACACACAGGTTGGGAGTAGAGCCATTGGTGGTAGAGTAGAGGTTATGATTACAAAGGAATGAGGCCCAAGTATGCTAGACAGGGTCTAGAACAAAGGACAGAGTCATTATTAGAGGAGCTAAGAAAGGTGCTGTCTAAGCTACAATTAAGTTTTCTGATTGAGAGGCAAATAGAACCTGATAGAAGGGGCTTGATAATAATCTGGTGGGCTTTAGGCCTTGTAAGTTAAGAGGCCCAGACCTATATATCTCTTCACATGGGGTATATGCTAAGGGAGGTGTGAACCTCCTAGGGGAAGGCACTCTGTTGACTTTCATTACTTGGCTGGCCTGGGAGTAGAGCTGGCCAGGTAAAGGCAGGGGGCATCTTTAACAAGAAATTTACAGTTCTGCCTGCAATGTTGCTGACCCTATTTGACCATCCCCTCAGCTGCAGTGGTCACTTTGGAAGTTGGGCTGAGTAAAGGGCTTTTCAGCTTAGAGCCAATAGGATCTGTGGCTCTGACCTGGGCATCCTTCGACTCCAGGGCAGGTCCATTTGCAGTGATCCAACTCTTGGCAGAGCTGCCAGGGCTCTTCACAAGCTGACTTCTGCTGAAGCCCAGGCTTACCACATTGAAAGCCACTGCAGTGGACTGGCCTGTTGGGTCTCCTTGAGGGCAGATCACTGTACAGATCAGCCATTAATAGGCCTGCCACCCATTGCTTCTGGGGTTTCTTCCTGGTTTGTGTTAAAGCAGACCAGAGGATGCAAGTCAAGGGAGTGCCCAAGTCCCATCTCTAAACTTCGGTGGCCTGAACTACAAGTCTATAGTCACAGGCACGTTCTGTAGTAGTTTTTCTAAGGTAGACAATGCCCATGAGGAAAATTATATTCTCACTTTAAAACTTTCTTTCCCTTTGGTCTGAAAGGGAGGTTTTTTCTACTTACTGTATACTTCGCTGATGGCAAAGTGAATCTAGCTATGAGATTATTAGTTAAGTTCTTATTTTGGCTATGCTATTATACAAAAATGTTAGCCATCTCTTTTATAAGGCTAAAGATTAAATTGTGCGTCCTACAGATTCCTTCATAATAGAATTAGTTTCCCACCTTGAAGAGAATAGAGAAATGAAAGAAGAAGTTGGGCTTAGAATAGAGAAATGAGGGAGCAAGTCCTAGATCGCTTGCTGACAATAGCAATATCACATGAATACTTAGCAAACAGTTTCAACCATTAGATAACAACTTAAGAAAACATTTACCAGAAGGTCCAATGCCTTCTATAAATTTTAAGAATCATGTATTTGAAAACACCTCTTAAATATCTAACATGGTGTAGTTTGTTTAACCAGTAAACTTAAGCACAACCATATAAAATGTTTTTAGTTTCTTTCTACCAACACGTTTAAAACATATGATACAGATTCAGGTCACACAAATTAAAATGTATCTTTGATTGATTTTAGCAGCTTAAATTTATGGACAATCTTATCTATAAGCCATTTAAAATAAGACTCTTAATAAAATTTCCCCATGTGGACACACAATATGTACACACATATAACATAGCATAATAGACCAATATAGCAATTTTAATAATAGCTTTTAAAATCTTTAACTCTTTTTGTAGATTGCCAATTGATTTGAATTGCTTTTTCTTTTTAGTAACCTCAGTTAACCATACTTTCTCTCAGTTGGTACTGTTAATACATTATTGGCTTCATCTGTTTACAGAGCCATCCCAAAGTACTGAATACAATAGAAGTGGCTGGAAAAAGTCCATAGGAACCTATACGAGGGCAGCTAAACACAAAACCAACAACGCTTTAGTTTTATGAGCAGCACATCATATATAACTGTGGATGACAAAAGACTTTAAGTCGCCATGTTTAAAATTATAAACTCATCAACCAACAAGAGGCACTTGCTTACTTCACAGTATTTTTGAAAGCACCTGTAGGATTTTACAAGTATTTATCCCTTTAGGCCTCTGGGGCTTTCTCATTAAGATAACTATCATGTCTAGTAACACAAGATCATAAGACTTTTTAATTCTCAAACATTTGTATTAATAGCATTTTCCATTATAGAAACTTAAGGTTTGGTACCACATCACATCTTGATAGTACTTCTAATATAATCCAAATAGCCTGATTAGTTGGTGTCTCTATAAGATGAGAGACATAGGTCCTTCGATTTTTTCAGTTGGGCCCATACTGGAAAAACCAAAGTCCAGGATTTACTGGAAATTTTAGAGTCCAGATTGTTTGAAACTTTGATTTTTTGAATGCCTGTCAAGAATGCCAAGAAGGCTCAAAATCCAAAATATCTGGTTGTTGAAATAAAATTCCTTAAAATCATGACATAACATAGACCAAATTTGATCATTGTTACAAGGTGATTATTCAAATCTATGAAAATAAGCACATATTTAAATAACCCATAGCTCTTAATAAAAATTCAGCTGTTTTTGAACAATTAGAATGTAACAGACATCAAGAGAACATAATAGATTACTTTAACACATTGCTTTAACAGAGCATCAAAGTTTAATTCTATGTCAAAGAGAAATTGAGGTTCCTGTGATCTTTTGCTGTGAGGTTTCCTTCCTTTACCTTCTTTCATATTGGTGACCATGTTTCTGTGTTTCTGTGTGTAACACATCTTTAAGCATCTTTTGCAGGGCTGGACGAGTGGCAACAAATTCTTTCAGTTTCTGTTTGCTATGAAAAGTCTTAATTTCACCTTCATTCACAAATGAGAGCTTTGCAGGATATAATATTCTGGGCTGGCAGTTTTTCTCTCTTAGCACCTGGGCTATGTCTCGCCATTCCCTTCTAGCTTGTAGGGTTTCTGATGAGAAGTCTGCTGTGAGTCTAATTGGAGATCCTCTGAGAGTAATATGACGTTTCTCTCTTGCACATTTTAGGATCTTTTCTTTATGTTTCACTGTGGTGAGTTTGATTACGACGTGTCGTGGTGAGGATCTCTTTTGGTCATGTTTATTAGGGGTTCTATAAGCTTCCTGTACTAAGATGCCTCTGTCCTTCTCCAAACCTGGGAAATTTTCTGCTAGTATCTCACTGAAAATGCCTTCTAATCCTTTCTCCCTCTCCATGCCTTCAGGAACTCCTAGAACCTGAATGTTGGTTTTTTTAATAGTATCCTGTAGATTCCCGACAATATTTTTTAGATTTCTAATTTCTTCTTTTCTTTGGTTTGCCTGTTTCCTTTCCTGTTCTCTGTCTTCTAAGTCTGATATTCTCTCTTCTGCTTCGCCCATTCTGTTTTTAAGGCTCTCTAATGTGTTTGTCATTTGATCTATTGAATTCTTCATTTCATTATGATTTCTCATCACTATCACAGTTTCTTATTCCACTAGTTGTTTCATTTCATTTTGATTCCTCCTTAATATTTCATTTTCACGAGAGATTTTCTATCTTGTCCATTAAGGATTTCTGTAGTTCAAGAATTTGTTTTTGAGAACTTCTTAATGTTATTATCAAGTTTTTGAGATCCGCTTCTTGCATTGCTTCGATCTCATCATCTTCATAATCTTGAATTGCGGTGTCTTTTTCATTTGGGGGAGTCATAGTGTCTTCCTTGTTCTTGTTACCTTGGTTTTTGCGTTTGTTGTTTGGCATGTTGGAGATATTTGGTTTCTTCTCTGTGGTGTTTTTTCTTGTTACACTATGGCTCTATATTAAGTGGACTGTCTGCTTTCGGTGGAGCCTTAGAGGCTTGAGATGAGTGTGGCCTGAGAGCTGTGTTTGGTTCCTCAGGGTTGAGGGTGTGTCAAAGATGACACTCCCAGGTTAGGTGTGGTAAATCTCTTTCTTTCTTTCTTTCTTTCTTTCTTTCTTTCTTTCTTTCTTTCTTTCTTTCTTTCTTTCTTTCTTTCTTTCTTTCTTTCTTTCTTTCTTTCCTTCCTTCCTTCCTTCCTTCCTTCCTTCCTTCCTTCCTTCCTTCCTTTCTTTCTTTCTTTCTTTCTTTCTTTCTTTCTTTCTTTCTTTCTTTCTTCAAAAGGGAAGTAATTCCACACAGCTGAACGTAATTGGAGGTAGTTAGCAGGCGAATGATATACCCACAGGAGCCAGAGATTGGAAGCTCTTTCCTAAGGACCACACAGGGAATCTGTGCTGCCCTCAGTGTGGGCTCCAGTTCTCCTGCAGTCTCGCACTGGGTTGCCAAGTTAGACCCTAATCTCCTGTTATTTCTCCCCTCCCCTAGAGTCAGGTTTTTCTGCTAGGCTCAGGGCCGGTGCAGACCTGAGGTCGCCCTGCTTATGACGTATGTCAAAATGGCGCCTGCTCTTTGTCTTGCTCGCCTTTGAGAGGTGAGCGGAGAGAGAGAAACTCGTGTCCGTATCGGTCACTTTTTTTTTTTCCTCTCTCTCTTCTAGTTAGCCTGGTGAACGTTTCCCCATGGAGTTTCAAGCCTCGTTCCCTCTAGCCTCCTCTTTCCGCTTGCCCGCTGGTGTCTCGGGCTATTGAGGTTCGGCTCACCTCGCGTTCCAGCGCTGGTGTGTTGAGTCTGCCGCTGGTGTCCCGAACTTGGGCTCCCACGCTCTCCACGCAGGTACACTGTGAATAACTAGTTCCGGAAGAGTTTCCTCTGCTGTTTATTCCCTACTCTTCCTTGACCCTGCAGTATCTCCACTGTTATTAAAGTGTCTCTCCCCCGGACTAATAGTGTGCTACCTTCCTATTCCGCCATCTTGCCGCTCTCCCCTCTCTCTCTACCTTCTGCCTCTGCCTCTCTATAACTCTGCCTTTCAAATAAATAAATAAATAAATAAATAAATAAATCTTTTTTTAAAAAAGAAATAGGATAGTAATCTCTGTTATCATTATTTTTAGTGCTTAATGTACGTATATTTTAGCACACAGTATAGCCTATATGGTGATATGTATCTGTAGCCATGTGAGTCTGTTTTTTAACAATTATTTTTGGACTTGTGAAAATAAGCCAGGAACATCATATAATTGAGTTTTTGCTACATAAAAATCATGTCATAGTTTCAGTCCCCTAGGAATTCTGTTAATCTATTTTCAGAAGGAAGAACCAAAGTCTTAACTGATCTCAGCTGATGGATTAGGAGTTACCTGGACATTTGAATACATCATTACTTAATAAGTTAGCCAACTTCAACCCTAAGTCTGTAGGCGTGTACTCTACATGGTATTTTTCATGGCCTCTTTTAAGTTTCCTAGCTTTCACAATTTTTCTTTCACTACACAAATAAAATTGTTTGCAGCCTGCCCAGTTTTATGGAGCCCAATGTGTCAGCTGGGCACTTACTCTCTTCGTGTTCCAGCCAAAGCATGTTTGTGAAGATAGAAAGATTCTCTTTTAAGATAGGAGATGAAGTCCAGCTCCAGTGGTTTCTCAGGAAACCAATTTGGTTTATCCTGGCCATTTTGGTTGGAGCCCAAGTATATCTGACTCATAGTTTGGTCTCTTATTCTGGTGATTTACCTCATTTTTCATAATTTACCTACTGCTGTCAAGAACAATCATTGCCTTCCCCGAGAGACCAGTAAATGCTCCTTTAAGCCAATGGTTTTATCAAAGGTAGAATCCAATGATTCAATTCATTTAGGCAGATTCATCAAATACTTCCTAAATATGGCATGATGCAAAGTGTTTTCAGGGATGCAAAGAGAACAATCCTTGATATGAAGAAACTTGCAATCAAGTTATGGACAAACAGGAAAAATGCACACAGATAAAATTATCTGAATGGACACCATCTATCAGAGACTAAGTGGCTACAGCCTATAAGAAACAAAAGCACTACACTACTGGAGGAATGTGCAATCACACCCTAGACCAACTGTGAACGGTTTATGTAGAGGAACTAGAAATGTTTTTGTTACTTTTTTTTTTTAAAGGTTTATTTACTTGAAAGGCAGAGTTACAAAGAAAAAGGGAGAGAGACACAGAGAGATCTTCTAACCACTGTTTCACTCCCCAAATGACTGCAATAGCCAGGGCTGGGCTATGCTAAAGCCAGAAGCCTGGAACTCCATCCTGGTCTTCCACGTGGGTGCAGGGGCCCAAATGCTTGGGCCACCATCTGCTGCCTTCTCAGGTACTGTAACAGGAAACTGGATCAGAAGTGGAGCAGCCAGGATTCCAGCTGTCACCCATATGAGATTCCAACATCGCAGGTAGTGGCTTAACCCACTACTCCAAAATGCTGCCCCCCGTTAGGTCTTCATGTAACATCAGAGATCAGATACTGCAGTAGACTGATGGTTTTTATTACTACTCCTAAGAAAGCGAAGTTACTGTGCCAACCCATGTGTTCATGCACTTTATTTATTTACTTATTTTTAAGATCTATCTATTTGAGAGGGTGATAGAGAGGGAGAGATAGAGAAAAAGAGAGAGAGAGAGAACTTCTTTCCATTCCCTCCCCAAATGGCTGAAAATGGCTGGCACTGGGCCAGGTTGAAGTCAGAAGCCGAGAACTTCATTCAAGTCTCTCACGAGGGTGGCAGGATACAAGCACTTGAATCTTCTGCTGCTTTCCCAGGCACATTAGCAGGGAGCTGGATTGGAAGTGGAGCAGATGGGATTTGAACAAGAGCTCATAAGGGATGACAATATTACAGGTGGCAGCTTAACCAGATTTGTCACAATTCTGGCCCCTCTATTCACTTTAAAATCTAGTAAAATCTGGGCTAAGGAACCTTCCAGCTTATCAGGTCACTTGAGTTTGGTAAACCAGGATTCTGGCGGAAGAGCGTACAAGCATTGGGACATGCTGACTTAGAGCTGTCATATAAATTCTCAAATGGACAGAGGTTGAAGCTGCTTCTTGGTAGTAGGGAAAATAAAATATCAAGTTAACTTTTTTGGCAAAATGTAATTTGAATTTTAGCATTTATTTTTTGGCTTATTGTTTTCACCCTTTTTGTTTAAAACTTATGCTCTTTCTAATAAATTCTACTTTTAAGAAGTTAATTAGGGATGAGCTACAGACCTTTGGACCTCCAACTAACTTATTTAGTAAAGAAAGAAGTAAGGGGGTTGTCGATCTAAATTTAAATGTAATTCTAGTCTTAATCTCTATCTGCATATGCTTATTCGCCTATTTGTGTGTTTAATATTTGGTGTTAAGTTCATAGCCATGAGCTCATCTGTATGGCAAAATTGTCCTTTATATTCATATTTCCAGTAAATGATCTCAAAAATGTGCCCTCTGAGTTCTTATCTTTTAAATATGAATTACAAGAACAAAGTTATGCTCAATTTGAAAGAAGCCAGAACTTTTCTGTTTATTGTTTAAGGTTGGTACCAATGTCCAGTAATGGTGGTACAGGGGACTGATTTATCACGATGGCCTCCTTGTAGCAAAGTATAATGCCCCACCCTGGACTTTGGACTTGGTCAGGATTTAGCAAATGGGTGTTAGTGCGCTTGATGTGGGCAGGAACTTTGCCTGTGCTTTCATGGTTAGGTTTGCTTTTTTGGGTGCTTTTGTGATCCCCGGGGAGGAAATCATACCTTGTAGAGCCATGGCTGTTTCACCCTGGGTCCCAGACTGGGAGATGTGGAGCTGACCACCTGCCTCTGGTAACTGCTGATCCAAGGAGGACGAGCGACTCTGGCAGCAGGTCTGAATCTGACCTGCAGTCCAACCTCGATCAGTGGCAACCAACTTGCTGCTGGTGAGTAGATGAGAATAAATAATTGTTTCTTCAAGTCAATGAGTTTTATGCTGCTTTGTTATTAAGCATTAATGTGCCAATAAGTGAGTAATATGGGACATCTTTGGATATTCTGTTGTTATGCCATGTAGACAGATATAAATATAAGAATTTCCAAAATCATTCCTTGCTATAAATATCTTCAACAGAATTTGCAATATAATCTGACATTGAGTAATTTTAACTAAGAATGACTTTCCTAGGCATTGCAATAACTTACTTGGTAAAAAGGTGGTTCTGAATGACTTTTAAATATAATATGTATTACTTGCTGTCTTCAAAAGACGAGATGTAAACGCTGACTATAAACTGTGCAGTCGGAATTTGGGAATTTGATACTTCTAGGAATTCTGAGATGTTGAAAGTGAATTATGTGTGAAGCTGGAGTTTTCAGAAATGCAATGCTGCTTTTAACATTTCTTGTCTTGGGTTTGAATAAACTTTTCACTCATGAGCTTTCTAATTTTCCAAGTAGCACAAAAAAAATTTCATATCACAAAGAATGCAAGTGTGAGGAGCAGTTAGTTCCAAACTGCCTGCTGCTTTTCAGCTAGGATTGTGTGCAGTTTATGTCAAAACACTTCAGCAAAGAAATACAAATACAGACTAATGTTTGACTTCTTTTGTTGTGTTGAACTGGAGCCAGCAGAAGTATTTATATATAAATCCACTTGTGAAATGCATAACCCTCTCGATGTGACTTATATGTTTAAGGCTTAAAGAGAATTCAGGTTGATTGACAGAAACTGCTGCTCTTACAATGTCAACATGTATGACTCTGCTTATGGAGAAACCTTTAAATTCATTCTTTTCACCGAAGGATGTTTATCTTCTAATTAAGTGTGGCTGCATTAGCCACGAACATTTATTTGCCCTACTGTGTGTGTATTGTAAAGCATAAGCCGTCAATACACCCATCCTCATTGTTCTCTTTATAAACTTGAGGGGAGCAAATCCCCCCAAACCCTAAGTGTAAGCCCAAAATATCTCTTTAGACACGGCCTGAGGGCTAACTAGATGGCTTTGCTGTTTTAAACACTTGAACATAATGTAGGAATAAAAGGGAGCCCTGTCGTATGGAGCCGGATAGTCTCCCCTCATCTCAGTAATACTCTACAAAACCTGTTTTCTTCTTGTTAATTCTGTGCGAGACTAAGACATGTTTGTTAGAATCTGTGGTTTAGATGAGCTTCTGTGGCTGGAGCTCACAGGAAAGAGCCCCAGCTCATCAAATGTCCTGGAGACCACGTGCGCAGGGATGGCATGGCTCCATTTTTCAAAAGCTGCATCCTCCTATTGGGTTGAACTCTGGTACCTTGTTTAAATTTTTATTGCATCCCCACATGGTGTTATGCATAAGTATATAAGAAGTGCCATAACAGATTAGGCCAATGGTCCATCTTGCCTGCCTCTGAGGGACGTTTCAGAGGGGGCTGAGGTTGTCTTCCTTGACAGTACTCTGAAAACATTAGGAGTCGGCTGCACACACTCCTTAGACGCCTTCACTATTCCATTACAGAACCGACATCGGAGGATTTTCCTGAGCCTTTTAAAACTTTTTATAGGTTCACCTCTTACGATACTTCTGGGACAATAAGATTGCTATATGATTTGTATTAAAAATTGCCTCATTCAACTTTCAAGAGTTGGTTCCTGAGGCCCAGCTCTTGAGATCCAATGAATAAGTCCTTGTTATAACCGTCATCTCTTCATGATTTCCTGGATTGTAGTTATGAGGTAGTCTGCTCCTAACGTGGTTCCAAGGACCTGCAAACCCTGGTATTCATAAACCTCTGTGTCATTCACTCCCTTGTGCCTGGGTTGGACCTGTTGACGTGCTTCTAATGAATAGGATGTGACAAAAGGGGTGAAATACCAATTTCGAGATTAGGTTATAAAAAGCCCTGAATTCCATCTTGTTTGTGATCTCTCTCTCTCTCTCTCTCTTTCTCTCTCTCTCTTCAACTGGTCCGCATAAGCTAAGGTCTGAGGGCAGCCTCTGGCCAACAGCCAGGCAGCAACTCGATGCTACCAGTAGTGGAGTTGAACTCAAAGGCCCATCCTTCCCTTTTCCAGCCTCAACTGAGGCAAGACTCAGCTGCCATCTTGGTTGCAGTCTTGTAGGAGACCCTGAAGAGCAACTGGGAATCATTTTGGAAGCAGCCTTCCACATAACTAAACCAGGATGTGCAGGTCCTCATGCCAAGGCATGTTGGTAATATCCTTGAGACAGTCCTGCTGTTAAGACCCCAATGTTTTGCCATATCAGTCCTCCAAGGCAATTCTAGGGGGCATTCTCCTTATCAGATCATTTATGTGTCTTTAAAATAAGTGTAGCATGATCCCTAGCAGCATTTGATTTTCCTGGATGTTTCAGTTATTTCTGTGCAATAGACCACCTTGAAATAGTGGCTTAAAATGGTGTCTATTTATTTAGCTTCTGATTCTGTGGCTTGGCAGTGTAGGCTGGGCTCAGTGGGGTAGCTCTAACCTTAGCTGCCTACCTTCATGCTTCTGCCACCAACTTGCCGGTCAGTTAGCAGCAAGTTTGTGGATCTTGGCTAGATTCTCCCACATCTCTGGGCCTCAGCTGGGAGTGTGATGGTGCTCCAGCAGGCTATCCCAGGCCTGTCCACCTGGCGGTGGCAGGATCCCAAGAAAATGAACAGAAGCTCTATCTAGGTGTAGGACTGAAACTTCCGTCAGTCTTACCACATTCCATTGGCTCAAGCAAGTCACAAGACCACCCACATTCTTAAAGGGAAGTCAGATTCTATCTCTTGCTGGGAAGAAATGCAAAGTCAATTGCACAGGGTAGGAAGGTGGGGGAATCATTTGTACTGTGTTTTGCAATTTACAGGTGGATATGATTTAGCAGTGTCTCACACCACAACACAGAATGTTGTTACACTATGCGGCACCAATTGTTACCAACGTTGGCTTCTCATTCCAATTTTGTAGTTCCTCATATACATGACTCTGTGCCTCAGTTTACTTTTCTGCAGAGTGCGGCTATTAGGTCCTATCTTGCAGGATCATTATGAATATTTAACAAAATAATAGACATAGAATCTTAATCCTACTATGTGCTAAAAATTGTCAGCTATTGTCAACATGAAATTGTGATGTACCAGTAATTTACTTGCGTGCTTGTTTCTCTGCTAGATCTAAATTCGTTGAGGGAGGGGGCTCTTCATGCAGTTAATCATTCATCAGAAATTATTGAGCATTAATTATGTGCCAGGAGCTGGAGCCAGGACATAAATAGGCACAGTGGGACAGAAACCCACCACTACTCTATTTTCAGCAGTGTGTTTTCCCTTTAGTATCTGCCTTGCTCAGATTCCTACCTTCATTCTTTCTCCGTTTTTATTTATTTTGTTGTTATTGTTTAAATCTTTGGACTATTTTCCAACATTTCTGGCAATCTCAATTGTATCCACTGGTTATCTCTCTATGCTCCTTTATGCTTCTCCAACCTCACAAATTACAGAGAATTAATAAGCCTTTGACTGTTCTTTCTGAGTTTTCCAAGGCCTCTGTGTATTCGTCTTGTTTCTGAGTATGAGGTGGAAACTGCTTACATGTGCGGTGATCCTGACATTGATTGAACCAAAGGGTGGCATCATTTATCTGTTCCTTCTCCTGGCAAATGAGAGTAGTGGGTAGCCAGAGTTTTTGGAAGGATTATTTCCGTCAGTGTAGACAGACAGCAAAGCCCTTGGTGCCTCAGTTCTCTTGTTTGTGAAATGGGAATAATGCTGATGGCCCTACTTGGCTATAGGGGATCATAGTGAAAAGCAAATTAAAGAATAGAAATAAAAGACATTAGAAAATATCTTAATAACATCTGTAATGAGAAAGATGTCAGCATGAAGAGCAAAAGTAGCCAGACCGGTCAGTGGAGACTAAAAATTAGTAATGACCCAATAAATTCTAGGGATTGAAAGGATCTTTTGTTGGCCTAAAGATTTTTGAAAAATAAGCATACAATTTTATTTAATATTATGGCTCTATTCGTTTTCATCATTCGCACTCTGTTCTTCTGCTTCTTGAATCTAAATCAAGGCTGAACAGGAAAGCTGTATGATGTAAAATTACTGTTGTAGTAACTATAAAATGTTGCATGTACTTCATTTCCGTAAGTACAATGTGTTCTGCTTCACTTTTATTTTACACTATTAGGTATGCAGCCTCTTTGCCAGAGTGAGTTATCTTCTCTTAGAGTTTGGTTATATACCCACTCTATTTTGTAAACAGAATTTCCATTAAAAATGAATTACTTTTCCTTAGAGCTTATTGATGGGGCTGACACACTGCTAAATTTTTTTTCTGAGCCAAGATTTGTTATCTTGATCCAAAGTTGGCAAAACACAGTTTGTGATCACTCCAAAGGTACGGGTGGTGTGTGCCCTACAAGAGGTTTTCTTAGAGTACCCCCTGCCCTTGATTTTTGTCTTTAAAGCAATTAACTAGCAGTAACAAAAACATAGCGACTCCATGCTATGATTCCTCATACGATCTTGGCATTCCTCAGAAACACGTCTTCATTTAGAAAGAAGTGTTCTTCTGACAGACAGTCTGGAACAAAGTATGCGTACTCACACACACACACACACACAATGAGTCAAGAGTTGGATTGCGAAAACATGAGACCCCCAACGGTAAGCTAAAAATGTGAAATCAGATGCTTGGCAGGAAGATTATGTTGTTGTAAGGCTCCTGAAATCCAGCTCCTGACACCCACGATCAGGCCTTGCTGCTATCAGCAATCACTCCCCAGTGCATTCAGAAAAGAAGGGAGGAGGTGCCTGAGATGATCAAGTTCTTGCCTTTTTTTTTTTTTTTAATCAATACAGAGTTTTTTGAAAGGATATTCCCAGTAATACAAGTAATACATGCTTATAGTAAAAACAAGCAGAAGATACAGAAAATTAGTTGTGAGACTAGAACTGAGCTGAATTTAGGACAATGGTCCAACTAACTATAGCTGGTTGTTTTAATTTCTGAGTTTAGAGACTTTTTGTATCTTGTGGTTCAATGTATTTAATTATCCAGGGCTTATAAGGACCAAAAATGGAGGCATAAGATAAGGTAATTTCTATGACCTCTGAGGAAACAAAGGAATGTTTTGGTTGAGTATTTGCCCCATTGTTCCAGACTAATTAGCATTTGCAATACACTGAGCTTCATTTTTCACTGCATTTCCCACCCTCCTCCCCTCAGTTTCTCAGAGTGAAATAACATTGGGGTGTTGGGGGCGGGGGAAGCCATATGGAATAGGTACAGAAAAAAGCAAATGTTCTGAGAAGAGTTTGGGAGGTTTGTTTTCACAGAATCCAGGGAGGTCAAGATCAGTAAGGCTTGGGTTGAACATTTTGATTTGCAGGAGAAAAGAAAACCTTTTTTATGTTGAACATCAGTAAACCAGGAGTAGTTTTCTGGAACAGAATAAAGCTGTGCTAAGTTGAGAGCAGGTCTATAAAGAGCCTCATGGGAAACAAGAAAAGAAAGCCATCTTGGTAACTCATAAAAAGAGAAGTGAGTAAACAGTAATGATTATTCACTGATGAGAGTGAGAGATGATAATGGCTCAATCCACCACTCTGCGCAGCCAGGGGGCTGTCCATGGGCCATCTGTGGCCAGGGGAGGTGCAAGGCACAGGAGCAGGAGTGAGGGGGCCAGTGGGAATTAATGGGAAAGTAACTCAGCACAGCCAATAGGCTGCCCGCTGCTTGAAAAAAAGTAGGACCCAAAGAAGCTAAAAATAAGTGCTCACTTTCTGCTCCCGCCCCTTTCAGGTGTTTGGAGAAAGTGATTTTTATGTATGTTTGCATCTTTCCATGTGTGTTACAAATTTCCACAAAGTGTTTCAATTCCTTACTGTGTCACTAAGGGTTTTATTCATAGAGCCACAGTGCTGATAGTAATGGCATTACTAATAGCAGTAAGTAATGACTAACAATAGGGATGCAAAACATTCGAAGGCTCTGTTTCACATGGATTGCTTCATTTAACTCTAATCACTGTGAGGTATGTGCCATCAGTTCTCCCATTTTATTGATGACGATACTGAGGCTTGCAGGGGACTCCTAACCTGCTCAGCGTCACTGGACCAAGGTGGCAAGGCTGGGAAGTGAGCTCCTGCACTTTGATTCCAGCTCCTGCGGTCTGCTGCCTACCTGGGGGAGAAACTGAGCGTTTCTCCACTCCCTGGATGGTCCTAAGTATGCTATGTACTTTATCTCACTTTGCCATAGCGAAGCTGATGAGGAGGAACAGGTGTGCTGGCCATACTGGAGCCTGGGGCTGATGGTGTCACTAAACCAATGTCAAGCTACTTCTCTGATTAGGTGAGGTCTGATGGCCCAGAAGCACCACCTACATTCCTTGTTCTCTACTTCGTACATTTATATGTGGAAAGTCTTTGGAAAAAAGGTATCCTTTTTCTTTTGATTTCTTTTTCTCCTTACTTCTAGAAACCATGACTAGGGCTTACAATCTATTTTCTCATTCAAAATACATACCTCTTTAAGGATACAAAAGGGAAAAGCTCATTGGGTGATAGGCTTACAAAAAACCCACGTTTGAGGAGGTGCTTCCCTTGTGGGCACAAACCAAAGCCTACTAAATTTTGCTATTTGGTACTTGACAATGACCACTGCTTAATGCTTTGCAGACATGCTGGAACCCCCGCCGTGCATCTAAATTGTGCAGGAGTACTCCTTGGGGAGAGATGTCTTTCTGACCCCAGCTTGCAATCAATTAACACCACGAAGCATGGGAATTTATAGCCCCTACTTTTTATGTTCTCAGCGAGAGGGACTGTGGAAGATGCCAATGCTTGGGTGGAGCCAGGGGGTGCGCTGGAATCTGTAGGTCCGCACATCTCTTGCTGACCGGAATTGTAAAGTCCTTGCCCAACAGTCCCTTGTGTGAACACAGTGTGGGTTTTTTTTTTTTTTTTTTTTGCAAGCAAACTTCCAATGTCTAACTTTTTAATTCTTGCCATAACACCAGCTGGCTCGTAATTAACCGCTGGCATCATCAATATCTCGTCAAAGTTAATGAGTTTTTAACATAATTTTTAACTGCTCTGAAGAGGTTACAGAATTAAAAGAACAAGAATAATGTATATATTTATTCACAGACAAACAGAGGGATGAAAGATAAGGATCCAGCTCCAAGGCCACTGGGCAAAGCATTTATTTTGAGGCAATTCCCCAGGGCTTCCCAGGGAATCCAGTGGTCATGGTGGAAGGGGGTTACAGACCTGGGTGGTCGCACACACCACCTGTACTTGCTAGAACAGTACCTTTACATGCAATTGCTCAGGCTAAACAGAATTGCAAAGGATCTGTGATGTTTAGGATCACGATATTTCTGTCTCTTTCTCTCTCCCTCTCCCCCCCCCCCCGTCTCCCTCCCTCCTTTCCTCTCCTCTCCCCCATACAGAATTCCTTTAATTGTATTTCACATCTTGTAGCACTCTATCATTCTCACTTTCCCTTCCCTTCTCTTCTCCCTTTCTATCTCCATTTCTGCCTCCTATTTCTCTCCCCTACCCACAGTCAAACATTTTCAAAGGATTGATTTATGTGCTTCTATTCATATATGTTCTAAGGAAATGTGTATTGTTTTTCACATGGATTTTAAATTTACAAGTATTGTATTGTGTTATAGAGCTCACTCTCTTTCCTCCTTTTATGTTCAACACTGCTTTTTAAAGTGTAGGGGAGTACTTCATAAAGTTAATGGAAAATGGATTTAAAGATGCAAAAAATTTCTGAAATCCATCTATTATGAAAAACTTTTCTTTAAATCAATTCGCTTACAATTCCATTTTCCATGAACTTTTGTAGGACCCTGGCATATCTGCCTGTTGATTCTAACTGCTGCATCGCATTCCATGTTGGACTCTCGCAGCTCCTCATGTTGGAAACTACATTCCTTCCACCATAAGCAACGCTGCCGTGAATGCTTTTCTGCACGCGCCTTGACTGAATTGTGTGGAAACCTTTCTAGAACATTCCCAGGAATTGGCATTCTGGGCTATAGGTTTGGAGTAAACTGAACTTGATAACAGGGCTACTGGTTCTCCAGTGGTGTGGCAATTCTCTACGAGCTCTGTGTGGGAATTCATGGACACACACATCGCCGACACTTGTCCTTATCCTTGTTTCTAATTTTTACCTAACTCATGATGTAAAGTGACATCTTTAGTTATAATTTATCTTTGTCTAATCATTAATTAGAACTTCTTTCTATGTGTTTATTAGATTCTGTGTTTGCTGCTACTTGTTTTTTGTTCATTTTTTATTGGTATTCATGAAACTTTCCTATTGAATTGTAAGAGCTTTCCCTTTTTCTTTTAGAAACGTGTTTTGCACACTAATTCCTTGACAATTTTAGACATTAAAACTGTGTTCTCTCAGAGTGTCCTGTGTTCATTAACTTTGTCCATAACTTCTTTGAACTTTGTCCGCAATTCCAACACCTCACCCCCCTCCCCAGGTCGTGATGATGTTCAGTAGTCAGTTGGGCTTTCTGGTTTGTGCTTTTCAGGTTTCGCCTCAGAGGACTTTCCCTGCCATTAGATCCTGCAGTTATCCACTGGCAGTACTGAATCTGTACTTCTGCCTTTCACGTCCAGTGTGTGGTGTTGAGTAAGGAGCTAGCTGTATTTTTTTTTTGGAAAATAGCGAATCAATTTCCAAACTCCATTGACTGTAAGGATTGTCTTTTCCCTGGGGATTTGGGCTGTACAGCTACATTTCTGTTTCTCAGCTCTCTAACTCTTCCATTTGCCTATTGTCTGTTCTTGTACTAGCATTGTATCACTTGTAATTGCAGTACTTGATTTTTATTATTCGTCTTTACACACGGCAGGGCCAATCTCTCTCTTCCCCCACATATCCTCTTCAATTTCAAAGTTGGCTTAGCTGGCAATGAGCATTTTCTTAGTATAAATTTTAGAATATTACTTGGAATTGCATTTGGGGAGAACTGACATCTTTACATCATAAATCATTCTATTCAAGAGCATGAACTGGCTCTTGTCTTATTTTAATATTTTATATACTTTAATGTAATTATGTATTTATATTACTAGAGGTCTCATGTATTTATTTTTAACTTAATTTCTGAGTTTTGTCTTTTCCTTGAACCATTAATTTTTTTCAACAGCACAAGGCCAGTCCTTTGGAACAAGGAGATGTCATATGTTTGAACCAGGTGCTCTCTAAAGCAGTTCCCAGACTGGTGCTGAACTGGCTGTGAAAGAGGCCCATGGTGCCTTCATTAAATATAAAAATGACTTGGATCTAACTCCTGAGATATTTTGTTTATAGTGGATTTAGGAAAATGAATTTTTAGTATTCCTCTCATTTTTCTGAGGGGCAACCATGTTTGGGAATATTCATTGCACTAAAGGATGATTCCTAAATATTTTTTTTTGACAGGTAGAATGGACAGTGAGAGAGAGAGAGAGAGAGAGAGAGAGAGAGAGAGAGAGAAAGGTCTTCCTTTGCCGTTGGTTCATCCTCCAATGGCAGCCACGGCCGGCGCACCGTGCTGATCCGAAGCCAGCAGCCAGGTGCTTCTCCTGGTCTCCCATGGGGTGCAGGGCCCAAGCACTTGGGCCATTCTCCACTGCACTCCCAGGCCACACCAGAGAGCTGCCCTGGAAGAGGGACAACCGGGACAGAATCTGGTGCTCTGACCGGGACTAGAACCCGGGGTGCCGGAGCTGCAAGGCGGAGGATTAGCCTATTGAGCCTCGGTGCTGGTGATTCCTAAAATTTTTAAAAATGACTCTTCCCTTTCTCCATTTCAAATAGTGCCCCAGGAGAAGATAATTCTGAGACAAGAAAGAATTATAAACCCATTCTGGCAATTACAAATATAAATTCATCATAAACTTATTGTATTTTTTAATCTTTAAAGCTTTAAATAACAGGTACACTAGGTACCTTCTGAACATGAAGGAAAAGTAAATTTTTTAAAGTAATTCAGGAGAACTCCATAATAGGCAATTTATTCTTTTTTCCAAGACCAATAAAGAAAACATGGCAGCCATAATTGTAATGATGGCGGCTGGATGACTGGCAAATTGAAGTCTCTATCAGGTGTGAGATGCAATCCTCTGCTTTCAACAAAATAATGCAATGAGCAGCATTTTAACCTCTGCGTGGATGACGTCTATTGAAATGGGTTTCATCAATGACAAATCAACACGGAGGCCGTTGTAACATCCAGGAACAAATGGACAACAGAAAAGATGGATGGTTATGTGGAAGTGTATAATTATCTATGCTAGCTATCCTAAAACTTTCATAAATAAGCCCTTAAATGTCATTTGGAGAAAGGTGAATCAATTGCCTGCCCTCTTGTTCACCTGATCTATCATATTTTAAAGGAGGCATATTAAAGACTTTGTTGATGCAACAAAACTGTATTTCACGATGATGTTTAAGGCAGTTGGTCTTCAAGGGAGTGAGAGAATAAACGGAGAGTCTGAGCCTCATGCCGTGATGGATGGTGGCTACCCTGAGACACAGTCTCATTTCCTGGAAGCATCTATGACTTTGCCTTCATGTGCACTGGCAGATTGTTTGTCTCACATACCCACATTCTAAGCTCCAAAGTTAAAAAAAAAAAAAAGTTTCAAGGGCATCCTTTATTCATTGAAAGACTCCAATGCTTTTGGTCTTCTCATGGCTAAGTCACCATGATAGCTTCATTTCCAGTACTTGCCCATCTACCTTTTTTTTTTTTTTTTTTTTTTGACAGGCAGAGTTAGACAGTGAGAGAGAGAGAGAGAGAGAGAGAGAGAGAGAGAGAGAGAAGGTCTTCCTTCCGTTGGTTCACTCCCCAAATGGCCGCTACAGCCAGCGTGGTGTGTCAATACAAAGCCAGGAGCCTGGTGCTTCCTCCTGGTCTCCCATGTGGGTGCAGGGCCCAAGCACTTGGGCCATCCTCCACTGCCCTCACGGGCCACAGCAGAGAGCTGGGCTGGAAGGGGAGCAACCGAGACTAGAACCCGGTGCCCCAACCAGGACTAGAACCCAGAGTACCAGCGCTGCAGGCGGGGAATTAGCCAAGTGAGCCACGGCGCCGACCTCCCATCAACCTTTCTTTACAGTTTTTATAGTGCCTCCCCATATTTATTCCTTAGCCTAGTAAAATTCCTGTGTGTGTGAAAAGAACTTCATAGTTGATGAGTTTCATGGAAATGGAAGGTGTCCACAGAGGGAAATTTCAAACCAAACTCTTGATAGGGATTTTTAAGACAGAGTGGTGAACAGTTAAGTCTAGTAGAAAAACAAAGTGTCTTCCCATAAACCTTTGCAGAGTGTGTTGTTCAGTCCTGTCCTGACCATGGACATTGTGAGGGACATACACACAATCAACTTTCATAGCCATGGATTACCCATCCCCAGACTCAACCCATCATGGATCAAAGAATCTTTGGAAAAAACTCTACTGAACATGTACACACGTTTTCTTGTCATTATTCTCTAAACAGTAGAGTAAAACAATGAGTTATATAGTATTTACATTGTATTAGGTATTGAAATATTGCAGAAGTGATTTAAAGCAAATAGGGAAATGTGCATAGGTTATAAGCAAATATTATGCCAATTTACATTAGGGACTTGATCACCTGCAGATTTTGATATGACAAACCCTGGAACCAATCCTTCATGAACTCTGAGTGATGACTGTGTTCACGCATACACACACACACACACACACAGGTGGGATGGGGGAAAATGTGACCCTGAGACTTCCTTTGCACTTGTTATCTACAAAATAATCACCTTTGAGCCACTATCAGAAATACCTGATATGTCTTTAATATTTATGAATTACAAAGCATGTTTTAAAAAATGATTTTCACGATGGAGCCTCCTGGTAACCCCTACGATGCGGTATTAACAACATTTACAGATGGTAAAATGTGGCCAAGGAAGCAGTGAATGTATCTTAAACTTAGGTCTTGTTTTCCTTCTCCCAATCCCTGTGTCTTTCTTATTTAGGAACTGAGAGCAGGAAGCAACAAGCCTTTTGTGAAGGGGCAGAGTAAATAGCACAGGCTTTGCCGGGCAGGTGGACTCTGGCACATCTGCTCTTGTACTGTGCACACAGCCACAGTCGGCACTTAGAACGAATAGCTGTGTCCCAGTAAAACCAAGCGAGTCACATGGGGCCCATGGGCTGTAGTCGGCTGACCCCTGATCTCGAGTCTTGCACCTGGCCAAGAGAGAAATGGTAGAGATATCATGTGGAACTCGGCCGTTCTGGCATTCTCACTTTCACACACCTCACTTGGGTGTCTGAATGGAGACTCCTCACCCATTTCTACTGCACACTTCATGGGGGCCATTTCATTCTCCCATTGCACCAGGGAACTCTCCAAAGGTCACCTTTAAACACCTCTGTGGCATTTCCACGTCTTTCCCAGCCCTTTCCACTCTTCTTCAGCAGCTGTCTCCCTCTGATGCCTCTCCTGTGCCCACGCCCACCCCCGCGGGTCCCCATGGGTCTTTCTGCCCCTTGGCTTGTCGCATGCATCCTTGCCTGCCATCTTCTTGCAGCACAGAGAGACACAGAGAGAGTCCTGGGGGTTTACTCTAATGTGCAGCTAGGAGAAAGGGTGATTGTGAATTCCAGTGTTTTCCCTACTAAGTGCCTGCCTACCCTAAGTGCTTGGCGTGTGGTGAACGTTTGCCAAATGGCAATTGATTTTGCATTGTTAGGAACCTGGTGAAAGATTTGGCAGGTTGAAAAGTACTAAGCAAACATTGTCTATTGAGACTGTGACTAAGACTAAAGGAACCTTCTCAACCTGGAGGGCTGGGGAAGCTGTGGGTTCAGGGTTGACAGAGGAGGTGATGGCTTGCATGGCCAGACAGGTGTCTCTGGGCATAAGTGACTCCTGTAGATAGTGCTAGTTACCCCAGAGGGAAGATTTCCCTGATTTGTATTAACTTAAACACTAAAGCTTTTTGCTTAAATCCTTTATGTCTTGTAGAAAAAGATCTTCAACTTGACAGCAGATTCAATGGGACCTGCCCATGGAGCTTCCTGTTTGTGTTCACAATGAAGAAAGAGTGTCAAACATGTTTAGAGCCTGACAGTCATTGTACAACAAGACGCTGGATGGCACTGAAAAATCTCATGTTAAAATTTCATCCCAATTTTTATAGAGCTATCTTATGATAACAGATTATCATAATATTTGAAGCAAATTGTCATGTGCAATAGATACCACAGCACAAGTCCCGTTCACGCATTTTTCAATTATTTTTGAAGAATTTCCCCACCCCAGTCACTCAAGAAAAGGGCTTTAAAACTGCTGCTGATGTTCCAGATGCCACATAGTAGGAACAAGTTTCTGCTCTTGAGGAGCACAGTCCAGTGGGAGAGACGCTCATGTTATAAAGATCTGCAGTAGTGCTACCTCCAGTGGGAACCTATGAGATGCACAAGACAGCCTTGGAAGCTTCTGGATGCTCAAGGCAGGTTTCATTTTTCAGAACAATTCTGAGGTGGTTCACAGAATAAGGAAGATAGAAACTAACTAGAGATGGAACTGAGGCTAAGGAAAAATAAGGGATGGAAAAATCAGTTGGAAGTAAATGTGAGGAGGTAGTGAAGAAAATACCAGGCATAAAGCCTGCCTGTATTAGAGATGACGCAGAAGCGTGTCACTGAGCAAGAGGGAAAGGTGATCCTGCCAGGTGCAAGGTGTCCATGAGACAAAAACAAGTTCTCCAATGAAATCAGGACAAATGCTTTCTCGTGGCTTTTCCTAATAGGCACGTGGTCTTTACTGTCTCTGAGTAAACCAATGAGGTCTCATAGTCATTTCTCACGCCTTCTTTCCAGGAAGCCAATGGAGCAACATCAAAGCAAAGGGCAACAAAAACATTCAGCAGCCTTCCAGAACAACGTCTTGTGCCTCATTCATATCTCATTTGATCCAAGAATCAAATTTGTGATATCTACAGGAACCAATATTCTGCTTATCTTTCATGAAATCCTCCAAGTCTCCTATTCCTGTCTACTGAGCTTTTGTGGGGGAGGGTATCATAAATTGGGATTTTTATACTGAGTAAATCTGAAAGAAGCTGTTTTAAACCAATAGAGACTAAACTGTGCTCTACTTAGTATTATTTACTATGCATATTTATATAATTATAACTGAAATTCTAAATAATTTTTTTAAACAAGTGCTAACTTTCCACTGAACTCCACAGAGTACATCATGTGTCTTGAGGATAGAGCTGGATGCTCTGGGGCTGGAAGAGAACCCGATTCCTGTATCTCCCCTCAGGTCTCTCTCAGGCCCTCTGAGCCCCACATGAGGTTGATCAGATGCCCCAGAAAGCTCTGCGACTTGGGTCTAGGGGGTCATCTGGGGGCCTGGCCCCAGATTGCCTCTCCTCAGAGTGCGGGATGTCATCTGCAGGATCGGGTTGGGCCTCATACACAATTTATGAATGAGTCAAAGTGCTTGAATGGTCAGGGGTCCCACGCACTTGTTGGGTTGACCTTGCTTTGGCCAGAGTACGAGCACCACCCTGCTGTAATTCTCTATCCTGCATCTCACATTCCCATCTCTAGATCCTTCTCCCGGCCCTTGTGCAGGCACAATCTGTGTCAATCTTTGGCACAAGCTACCCGGTCTTGTATCAGAGAGGTACTAAGGTTGGCAAAGACAAACAACGTCACGGAAAGACCACCAAGGTCTCTTGGTTGGCAAGCACTGTCAAGCGAGGGAAGGCCTTGGTGGGGCTCAGTTCCCACAAGGCTCAAAGAACACGAGCAAGGGCTCTGCTCTGAGTCAAGACTTATTTATAAAGTCTTCGTGAACTTCTCGATGTTATATTGAGAAGCTGAAATTCCCACAATTGTTGGTATGAATGGAAAAGTCACAGCATATGGCAAGAGTGATGAATTTTAGGAAGCTTAAAATTTTCCCTTTTCTCAGAGGCTCCTCAGCTGGAAAATCTCCATTTCCTGCATTTGTTCTCGCCAGTTGGGGATCAGCTCAGCTCAGCTCTCCGTATGAAGTTCTGGACGGTGGCTCTGGAGATGCCAGCTGCCCTGGGGGCTCTGACTTGGGCGCACTGTGCATGTGGTGGTGCAGCCTGCCTGGAGAATGTGTTGATGCCTGGAGGTCTGGTTTTTGTTTCTGACCCATGTCTGGCACCTGAGGCCTGCCGTGCTAATTCAAGGCCCCCGATCCTGGGTTTTACTGTTATCTGCTAGTTCCCTGCCTTTGGTTCCTTGCCATTCCCGGAAGGAGAAATTAGTCAAGAAGCATTTCCACATCACAAAAGTCAAGGATGTCTTCTTAAAATGTGGATTCAGAGCTATTTACGAAGCCTGCCTTTCTTCCTTCATTCGTTCATGAAACATTCATTAAATCTTAGCTATTGTCTTGGCACTGTTGTGGGGGTCAGAGAGAGAAATAAGCACTTTTGTTTTTGGGTCTTTGTGGGCTCACAAAGTAATGGGAGAGCAAAACTACAGGGCAATCTGAGAAGTCTAAATTAGAGACATAAATTAAAGCACCGTGGGAACATAATGGAGGGTGGAGCAACTCGTTCTCCAAAGGGGTCAAGAGGAAGTGAGGAAGTCTTCACAGTGGAGAAGGAAGAGGGCTCTGGCACAGGCAAACAATGCCCAGAAACCACGCATGCGCTCCCCCACATTTCCCAGCCTCCTCCGCAGTTGGGCTGGAACCATGTGACAAGTCTTGGCCAATGGGCTTTGACTGGAAGTGAGAAACTTCCAGGCACTCACCCACAGCTTCTTTCCCATTTGGCAGTCTGCAGAAGCTAAGTTACAACAGTAGAGCCTGGAAATGGAAGCTTTGGGGTGTTGCATGGAAGAGAGCTACCTGGGAAAGACACCTGGCTCCAACTGGTCTTTGCATGACTGAGAAAACCTGTAGCAGTGAATCACTGAGTTTTAGGATTAAGATAAGCCTTCCACGCAAGAGACCTCTTTTATATTTCTGGATCCATGTCACATACATAGTATTCAACTTCATAAAAATTGTTTAGGGGCCGGGGCTGTGGCGCAGAGGGTTAACGCCCTGGCCTGAAGTGCCAGCATCTCATATGGGCACCGGTTCTAGTCCCGGCTGCTTCTCTTCCGATCCAGCTCTCTGCTATGGCCTGGGAAAGCAGTAGAAGATGGTCCAGGACCTTGGGCCCCTGCACGCTCGTGAGAGACCTGGAGAAAGCTCCTGGCTCCTGGCTTTGGATCAGCGCAGCTCTGGCTGTTGCGGCCATCTGGGGAGTGAACCATCGGATGGAAGACTTCTCTCTCTCTCTCTCTCTCTCTGCCTCTCTCTGTGTGTAACTTTGACTTTCAAATAAATAAATAAATCTTTAAAACAAAACAAAACAAAACTGTTTCTTTATGAAAATGATCCGCACCTTGAGAGAGAGCCAAATAATAATAGTGTTTGTGAGTGTCTTAGTCCGTTAGTGCTGCTGCAACGGAACCCCACAGAGGAGGTAAAATTCGTCAACAGTATAAATTGATTTCCTACAGCTCTGGATCTGAGAGGTCCAAGATCCGGGTGCCAGCTGGGTTAGTGTCTGGTGAAGGCTGTGCTCGTTCCGGGATGGTGCTAGTGCTGCATCCTCTGGGGCGGACGAACCCTGTGGCTTCCCAAGATTGAAGGGGCCGAACAGAGAGCTCCCTCCAACCTTGAGCTTTTTTTTTTTTTAAGATTGATTTTATTTATTTGAAAGGCAGAGTTACAGAGAGAGCTAGAGACATAGAGAGAGGTCTTCCATCCGTTGGTTCACTCCCCAGATGGCCGCAACGGCCGGAGCTGTGCTGATCTGAAGCCAAGAACCAGGAGCCTCCTCTGGGACTCCCAGATGGGTGCAGGGGCCCAAGGACCTGGGCCATCCCCTACTGCTCTCCCAGACCACAGAAGAGAGCTAGATAGGAAGAGGAGCAGCTGGGTCTTGAACCGGTGCCCATATGGGATGCCGGCGCTTCAGGCCAGGGTGTGAATGGTTGCACCAGAGCATCTGCCCCAAGCTTTTTGTTTATTTTATAAGGAGGCTAACCCCATTTATGAGGGCAGAACCTTCATCACGTAGTCACCTCCCGAAGGCCACACCTCGGAATACTGTTTGCTCTGGGGATTAAGTTTAACATGGAAGTTGGACGAATACCATCATTCAAACTGTGTACTAGGGAATTAAAAGAAAAAAAATAGGAATCCTAAACTCTAAAAATACCAAAGCTTAGCATGAGGTAACAAGTATTAATCCTCTTGAGGATGGTTTCATTTAGTTAAGTATCTTACTCATCGGTATGGCCCTGAAACAAATCTTTAGAAAACTCATGGGTTTTAAACCACATTTATTGCCCCTAAACTATCTGAGGGTTGACTGGTCTAAGCAGCTCTGCTCCTATGTGTTCATTTTCCCCTAGGTAGAAGTGAAATATCTAGGTCATTATTTTATGGTATGGAACGGATGAGAACAGATGAAAATGCACTAATTCTGCTCAGGCCCAGCTTGGGAACTGATAAGGCTGCTCTTCCTACCCTCGTGCCATCAGTTGAAGAACAGTTACTTGGTTGACCCACAGACAGAGGTAGGGAAACATACCCTATCCATGACAGAGCCATGGAAGTGATACGCATCTAGAGAGTAAGGATTCGGAGCCAACAATTCCATCTAAACTTCAGGGCCTCCATAACACACAAAATCATAAAAACCTCAGGAGATATGTGTGGGCTCTGCCCTGGTGCATGGAATCAAAAATGAATACCCCAGACCTTCATTTGGGAAGGTCAAAGCCACACGTTCTCTCTCCATCTCTCCACCTTTATCTGCCCCCACTGTGGATACCAGGGGTAGTTCAGACCCTCACAGATCAAAAGTCTGTATCTTTATTTACCCTGGTGACAAGCAAGGAGAGGTAAACAGGCCATAAGGAAAGCTGCTTTTTCATTTGCACTACTTCATTTGTTTTGTATTTCTAAGATATACAGCACAGGAAAGCTATAAATAAGAGGTTAGAAACAGCTTGAGGGGCTGGTGATGGGATCACAAATCACGGAGTTCTATCTCCATCGGTACCCTGATGTAAAACCTTTATAATTGCAAAAATATATTTATCTCTGCTCAGGCTACACAATTTCTGTCTCACATGCTAAAACCAAGGGACCTTGACATTCCTAAAATTCCTACAAAATTTCTCATCAGTTAGCCCAAATCTGGCTATAGCGGCTGCTACTATTTCTTGTTTTGCCCAAGGCAAGGCTGGTCATCTTGGTACTTCTGTCTGCACGTCTTTCTGTGTGTGATTTTCCTACTTTCATCTTCCAACAACACTCCCAGATGGGCCCCCGAAGACCTGCGAGGTTGGCCTCACTTGGCCGAGATAAAGATACATTCCTACTGATGGAGTCTCTTCATATTTTATAGGACAAAGTGGGAAGAGACAGGGAAGTGGAAGGTGTTGGTGCCCAACACCTCATATAAAATGCACCTAACATTGTCGGAAACTGATTTACTCACTCGCCTCATTAAAAAAAATGTGCACTTTCAGGTTATTAAGCTGTGGCTGTGAACTTGAGAGGATAAGAAGCCTACTTTGTTGAGAGAAGAGGTGTCAGGATGCCGGGAGCTTTGATCGGGTAGAAGTAAACAGGCAGAGGGCTCCGACTGGGTAGAGCTTGGCTGTGGATCCCCAGTGGGGCACAGAGGGAAGGGCGGGATGATTTGTGACCAGAGAGAACAAGAAACAAGGACCAAAATCCGCTGAGGACAGAGATGATTTTACTCCCTTCCCTGAGCCCCTGCCCTGCCAGAGTAAGCGGCTTAAGCCAGGCACTGCGCTAAGTGGCTGTGAATTTCACATCATTGCCACCATTATTCCAGTTGCAGATTGAGAGACAGGGACTTCACCAAAGACACTGAGTGGGAGGTAGGTAGCGGGTGGAGGCACAACGATTTAGCCAAAGTGGGCTACTACCTCAAGAATGTGACCACTTAGCTCAGGAGTGGGATTGCATTTTCTTGATGCTCTTTAAACAAATCAACTGACCTGGCTGTTGGGGTACTAAGAAAGAGAACAAAAGAGAGAGAAAAAAAAGCATCAAGAAATACGAGAGAGAGAGAGAGAGAGAGAGAGAGAGAGAGAGAGAGAGAGAGAGAGAAAGTTGAACCTGGAGAAAACCAGAGCTTTAATCTTGGGTCTACCACTGAAGGGTTTGAAAACCAAAGACACAGTGTCTCACACAGGATGTTTGCAAACAGTGTGATGGGATGTTGGGTGAGAATCTGATGCCCAGGGTTGCTGACAGACCACGCAGGTGAAGCCAGTGAGAGATCAAGTGGCTCGTGTCCTGCAGATTCGGATGTGCCTAAGGATGACCGAAAACTTGAAAAGCAAGTTTTGCTGTCCGTGATTTACCTACCCTGGCGTTCACCATTTCCCCATCCTCCTTCAGCTGCCTCCAAGGAGAACCTGCCCCTCTCCCCCTGAGTTTCTCCTCTGCGGCAGCGTGGTCGGCCTGCGCACAGCGTGGTCTAGAAGTAGGGAATCAGCCTTGGCCCAGGGTGGGAAGGCATTGACAGGAAAAGAAGCCAGCTTCCTGGCCTCCAGGAAACACCTCCGTGGATTTCATCTGCTTTTTTTTTTCTTGTTCTGAAATGTCACACTTTACATGCTCGGGAAATCCTAAAATTAGTCGGTAATAACAAATAACCCTCAGACTCAGGAGCTTAGAAAAATCAACCTGAGCATCCTACCACACCGGATTTCCTCCCTCGTGAAAAAAACCAGTGTGAGGGAGCTGTCTTTCCTGGGTAGCTCTCTTAGCCTAGCTGACCCTACATGGGTCTCTTAGCGGTGACCCAAGGACTCATTTTAAGTCTCTACTCTTGCAATACATCTTCCACAGGGGGAAAGAGCAGCAGGTGAGTGTCTGGAAGCTTGTCACTTTCATTCAAAGCCCATTAGCCAGGACTTGTCACATGGTTCAGCCTAACTGCAAAGGGGGCTGGGAACTGTGGGGGACCACCTACAGAGTTTGCAAGCACCCATCGCCTTGGCCACAGCCCTCCTCCTCCTTCAAGCCCCAGCTCAGGAGACTTCCGCTCTGAATGGCTGCTCAACAAAGAGAACGAGTTCCTTCCCCCTCCTATGTGCTTCCATAGGACTTTGATACACATCTCAATTGCTAATATTGAGGCCAAAGTGCCTTACCTTGGAAACTCATGAAGTTCAGGCATGACTACATGGATCTTCAGTGGTGGATGTAACTTATTCTGGGGTCCTTGGCACCCGTTTACCTCCTTTCCCTCTATCCCTCTTCTGCCTTGGTCCATGACTCTGGGAGAGCCGATCCATCTTTGAGCTTCAGGAGAGCACCTGTGACCAATCAGCACATCCCTTTCCTTGGACACCAGGCTTGGTGCAGGGATGGGGGGTTTCTCAAGTTGGCATTGAGTTGGAACTCAATGCCAGGACTTTGGTTAGCATTCTGGGGAGACAGCATCTCTCTTTTCACTTGGATTAATACCTGTAGGTAGAACAGGGGCTGGGGATGTCTGAGGCCTCCAGTGGAGAAGGCCTGCTTGAAAATGATGCCAACACAGAAAAACACAGGACTGAGAGAGGTAGGAAGAAAGAAAAACAGAGAGAGGAGTTCAAGAGAGAGACAGAGAGAAACAAGCTGATAATATAGTTTGTTTAATTGGACTGGCAACCCTTCTTTCCTGAACTTTTCAATGAAGGAACTAAATTTTCTTTTCTTTGCTTAAGCCAGTTTGATCAGAATTTTCTCTCATATGTAACTTGAAGATTTCTGAAAGTTGAAATTCTAAGTGTAATATCCTGGAATGCCAAGATCTATTGGTTTGTGCGTAAGATAAGTGGCATAAGATATGTTCTTCACTAATAAATGGAGAGTTAGGGGTCTTTGGGTAATGACTGTTCTTAGGCATCTGAGAATTTAGAAAAAAATATCATTTATCTGTGCTTTCCCATCTACTTACCTCTTTGAGTACTTTGTGAATCATGTCTATGTTCTTCTTAAATCTTTTAGACTCACACCTCAACCCAGCTGGGTTCATGTCAGTAGTTCATCAGCCATGGAATCCTGCATTCAATGTCCAGTTACTTATCAGCCATTGAATCCTGAGTTTATTCTTGATTTGTTGTGAGCTCAGGGAAGTTTTGCAATAGCTTCACCTACTCTTGTTTTGATGCATTAATAAAACAGGAGATTTGATAGTGACACCACAGGGAGTCACTGGGGATGAACTCACCATGGAGTTTCTTCCCTGCGTGGGTTTCTCAGACTGAGTGGTGACACACTAGTGCACTGCAAAAGCCCTCGGGAAGGTGGTCCTCATGATGCCTTCTCTATCACCTCGGCAGCCTTGCTTTTTCCCTGAGTGGAAGATGACTGTTCATCCATGCATATGCAAAGTTAGGGCCTTTCCCTTCTAGTCTCCTGCCCCTCGTTTTCTTACAGTTTGCCCTATCCATATTCCTCCAGCTTTCCAAAATACTTCACAAAATGATGAGAGTTCATGCACTTTCTCAAACGTTTGTTTCCTTATGTCTGAATAGGGATAATGTGTTCACTTGCTAGAATTATCATGATGAATATGAGATTAGCTATATAGAGTGAGCTGTCCAAAGCCTGGCATATTGCAGGTGCAAACCTACAGTAGCACTCTAACCTTTCTGACAGGCATAGCCAAATGCATCTCATCTTTTAGAGAAGTTGGAGGGTGTTGTGCCTTGATCAGTCTGTCTTCTTCTTTTAGTTTAGTTCACTGAAATTTCAATGATCTGCTCATCTCAGGCACAGAGTTTCATTTGAGTACATGCACACACCCTTGTCTAACACATAAATGAAAAGCAGTAAGAATCATCCCTCTTCTTGGCCAATCCCTGAACCATCATTCTTTTTCTGGGCTACCATCAATCACCAGTCTTATGCTGGCACCTCTAGCAGTTCTAGTTCTACAGCGCTCTAGTGCCATGAACTATTTATAGATGCCAGGAGACCTATAAAATATGCCACAATTGAATGAATGAGCGAATAACTTGGTGTAAATTAAATGCATCAGTTCTCTGCTCTCTTCCCAGAGTTTTTTATGTTAATGTGCATTGCAAATCTGCAAAGGAAGTGGGGGTTCTAGCACCCAATATTTCCCAAATCCACTTGACCATGGAACTTATTACTAGTGGAGCTGCTCACAGGATAAGGATGCTAGAGAACCACGGTTAAGGACATGCTGATCTAGTGCTTTAACCATGTCCTCGTCTTGGTTCCAGGAATGTCACCTTTTTTCTGTATTCTTCCTCAGGTGTCTTGTCTGTTTTATTCCTGCTCCTCATCTTTGTTTAATTCCTGCTGTGTAAGTATAGTCATTGGCTGAACAATAAAACACAGAGATTAGTAGACCAAGGAGAATGCAGAGCCACATCAGTGTGTGGTGATAAATGTTTGCAATATGTTGAATTCACCTTCGCTGATAAAGTACATGGGTGAAGGGAGTGTGATCTGTAGCCTCCTTTAGGACTTTCTTTCTGATTGGAATCTGAGAGGTCTGGTAGAGTCTTAAATATACAGAACACTTGTAGGGGTGGGGGAATTGTCCAATTTTTTCATCGTAAGAGCACACATCAAGATATATTCGCCTGTAGTCACTTGATTTTTATGGCTTACCTGTTTCTAATTTGCTTCTAAGAACTGGGGTGGATAATTTAGACCAGAACAAAAGGTAGAATGTTCATTTACACACAAAATCACCAATACATCAATTCAAGAAACAATCCTCTACTCATTTATACCTTTCTGTTCTCTAACGTATAGTTCACCATTAGGTGAGTTAAGTAAAGACTTTCACCTACACTTCCTTTTTCTGGAATGTTTCCATTTCATTGTAATCCAGATAAAACTTTTATGAAATGGAATGATTTCACATCACACTTGGTAGCTAGTTTTTAAAATATAGCCATCTCTTTGTTATTACACTTGTATGTCTGAATTAAATTAGGTCAGAATTATTGCTAATGTTTTCCTTTTTTACTTCTTTAGTCTTTGAATCTTTCTAAGGAAATTAATATAATTTTTTAAAAGGCTCCTGTTAATTTTATTTAGCTAGTTCAATAAAAGCAAACGTAGCCTACTTATTGTTTTCTGTATCTTCACTTATAAAGTGACTTCACCACTATGACAATTATAGAAGGCTACTTCAAAAAGTTATAGGAAAATAGATTTGAAAAGTAAGCTTATTTTGCTTCAAATTAAAAAGTCTATACATAGTTTTTTTATAATATACATTTTCTATGAACATTTGAACCCTTCGTGTTTGCTTATTGGCAACATGTGAATAAGATATCTCCTTCCTTTGGTAGCTTTGTGTCTTGTTACATAGAATTTAATTCTGGAATTCTTACGTTATTAGCCATCTTAGGGAAGCAACAAAGTAAAAGAATTTAAAAGCAGACAACTCATTTAAAAAAAGATTTATTTATTTACTTGAGAGGTAGGGTTACAGACAGAGAGAGGGAGAGACAGAGAGAAAGGTCTTCTAACCGCTGGTTTATTCCCCAAATGGCTGCAATGGCCATAGCAGGGCCAGGCCAAAATCAGGAGCCAGAAGTTTCTTCCGGGTCTCCCACATGGGTACAGAGTCCCAAGTACTTGTGCCATTGTCTACTGCTTTCCCAGGCCGTTAGCAGGGAGCTGGATTGGAAGTGGAGCAGCGGGGACTCGAACCAGTTGCCCAGAAGGGTTCTGGCACCACAGGTGGAGGCTTAACCTACTATGCCACAGCACCGGCCCCAGAATAGCTCATTTTTAAGGGGTTAAATAAGAAATATACAGATTTCCATTTCATGGAAAACACATTTTTATAACATGTAGGCTCTTTGTTATGTTTATAGAGATTTATAACTAGGTCCATGTTTATCAGAAATGCTTTTAGAAATTAAAATACACACTCACACACACACATACACACACATGGAGCAGGGAGAGGGGTTCTTTACAAAAGTTCATGGAATATGAAATTAAAAGATAAGTTTACTTTTGAGGACAAATATGAAATTCATGCATAATTTTTTTTTTTAAAACACAGGGTTTCCTGGTTTTGGCGTGGGCCCCCATGATGAGACTTGCTGTGTTCTCCTATTGTGGAGCCAGTAGTTGAGAAGTACTGGTTTAGAGTGTTGTGTTTGGAAATAATTTCTTAGGGAAGTCTGCCTCCTTTCATGGCTGACAGGACAACAGCAAAGTGTGATGAAAAGCTACCTGTGAAAACCACACAATGAGTGACAGTGCCAGCAACAGACGTGAGGATCACCTCCTCTGAGGCACTCGCTTTTTCCACCCAAGTCACTGGCTGCCGGAGGACACAAGCCCTGCCTGTGACTCGCTGAGCTGCTGCACAGTAGCTCCCACCTTGCCACCCAGTTCTGCCTCTTCCAGAAAAGATTGGCAGAATGAGAACGGAGGTCCTGAGCAGTCCTATGGAACACTGGCTCTTCTTTTTTTCTAATTTAAATATGTTTTTAGATCTGTTTTGGTTTCAGTGGGCCAGTTGGCCTAAACAGAACTATTGTGCAAGTGCTGTCTTCATGGTAGTTAACGAATGTAACCTTGACACATGGAACTCTATAATGGGATGTCTAGTGGTGGTATAAAGGTGTCCTTCATGGTGGTGAAGTATAGCTTTACGAGCAAGGCCATGCAATAGGCTTTTCCTGAGATTTTCATACCTTGTCATGCTGAACAATTTACTCCTAACCACATGTGGTTAAGCAAAGCATGCCTCAATGGGATTTAAGCATGACATCCTTTCCTCCACTCCACAAACGAGAAACAGATGCCTTTATTCTCTGGGTAATATTCAGGTCTTAAAAGCATCGCTGCGCACTGGGTCTATTAATTGATGCTGACAATAGTAATAATAATAGTAATAATCACAGGGAAATTTTATTGAGTGCTGACCATGTGCCAGTCATTAATATTTTGTGGGATTACCTAATGGAATCCTCACAAATCCATATGTTGAAGGGTAGTGAATGCTTTTTCTTAGGCCACCCAGTCTCTCCCTGTTAATTAACAGTACCCAGACTTCCATCTTCTCCCTATGGATATTTCCTGTGACCTGAGGGATATGGATCTCAACCACATTTCCAGGATGGGCCACAGTGGACTTAGCCATCAGCAAACCCCAAGCACCTAGCAGTGATTAGCTCAGGGATGATCATGTGACTCAACTTGGACCAATTTCCCGGGTCTCCTTTGGAAATACCTGAAGGGACGCAACTCTTCATGGGAAATAGTGTGGAAGGAAGCATGGAAGCTCTTAGGGGGCCTCCTTTGGGTAGAAGTGGCATCAGAGAAATCACTACAGAAAAGGAAAGGAAGTTAGAACTCTGTGGATTTCATTGAGCTGCTAGATTAAGCCTCAGTCAGTGCCTGTACTACTTTTAGATCTTTTAGGCAGTCGTTCCCTTTCATCGTTTCAGTTGAATTGAGTTTTCTGTTCCTGGCAACCAAAGGATTCTTAACAGTTTCTGAGAATACAGTTTTTATTTTATTGATAAGGAAATGGATTGAGTTTGAATACTTGCCCAATTTAATGGAAAAACTAAATGAGACATTAGGAATTTGAAATCATGTAATTGGAATAAAAAATTCAGGAATGTACCTGATACCCTGAGAACATCATGTTATTGTTAAGGATAGAGTCTTGGAAAATAATGTTTTCCTTCTGCTTCTTACTCTTGGTGGAATGTGAATTTAACTTGTGAAGAATGTGTAAAAAATTCATTTGAAATCTTGGACTACATACCCTTTGTTTGATATAACTTTCTATGTCTGGATTCTGGGGTGGCTATAGGAGCCAAGATATCTCACTGAGAAATCATTGTAAATCATCTTGTTGTGAACTCATCACATGTAATTTTTTGCACCATGCTTTTGGAATAGCATTGGGTTGAAGTACATTATCGAATCTGATTATGTTTTTGTATCACCTGGGAAGCTTATCAAACTATCCTTTCCTGAGCTGCAGGGTGCAGTCTGACGTCAGATCCCCGGGTGAGTATGACGGACGCATGAGCTGGACAGGCTCTGATCTGATCTTGAGGCCATGACTATGTATAAAGGCCATTGCATGTAGTTATTCAGAGACTGACTGAACAAAGGTCACGGCAGTGATTGACCAAAACCAAAATCTAGAGGGACGATCGCTACAGGTACCAGTAGGAAGGAAGACCATTTGAAGTGCATTGGCAGCCCTTTAGAACAAGGTGATCCCTTCCACTCCTTCCTTACCCTTTAGATTAGGAGAGACAAAAGAAGCAAAGAGAGTTGGATCTACAAACAGATTCCTTTTCTCAATAATGTGATAGCTTTTAGCAGTCAATTAGAGATTTATCTTGCAAAAGAAACCAAAGACTACATGGAAGACAACTGCAAAGCCTTTGACATAAATCTTCCATAAAAAGCTTGTCACTCTAGAATCATTGACAAACCCAAAGCCGTGTTTTCCACCTTGTAGCATACATTTGATGACCTGATGTGCTGGTTACAATTGGACCTCATGTCCTATCCCACAGCTTCTGAATTAGAATGTCCTGGAGCAAGAGCCTGCGTATTTTCATGTAGTCTTTTCTCCCTCATGTTGATCCTTTTAATCTATTTATTTTAAAAGCAGATAGATGGATACATACATTTTCCATCTGCTAGTTCACTCCCCAAATGCCCACAGCGGCTGGGGTTGGGCCAGGTTGAAGCCAGGAGCCTAGAACCCAATCTAAATCTCCCACATGGTGCCAGGGACCTGGGTCCCTGAGCATCATCTTCCTAGCATCTGCATTAGTAGGAGCTGGTATTGGGAACACATCTGGGAAACTAACACAGACACGCCAATGTGGGATACAGGCATCCAAGCAGTGGTTTAACCACTGTGCAGAATGCCCACACTCCTTCTTGGTGATTCTAACGCAGACCATCCGGGTAACTCTACCTGTGAAAAACTTCCCTAGGAGATATCTCAAAAGTGGATAAGTTCTAAGGATACGAAAAACTGGGGCCAGCACAGTGGCTCACTTGGTTAATCCTCCACCTGCAGTGCTGGCATCCCATATGGGCGCCAGGTTCTAGTCCCGGCTGCTACTCTTCCAGTCCAGCTCTCTGCAGTGGCCCGAGAAGGCAGTGGAAGATGGCCCAAGTGCTTGGGCCCCTGTACCCGCATGGGGGACCAGGAAAAGCACCTGGCTCCTGGCTTAAGATTGGCGTGGCACCATCTGTAGCAGCCATTTGGGGAGTGAACCAACAGAAGGAAGACCTTTCTCTCTGTCTCTCTCACTGTCTAACTCTATCTGTCACATAAAAAAAAAAAGATACGGAAAACCACATCAGCTATTGTTATTTGGATAATTATGTCTTACTAGGGATCTTAATTTTATATCATTTGAGATATAGAAATTAATGATATGATTATTTAATTATCTAATCAGTGGCTCAGTTTTCTAAAGCTAAGCATCGCAGGGTGGTTAAGAGTGAGCTGTGTCTTCTGTGAGTGAATCCTGTTATGGGATGCCTGCCTGCTCCAACCGTGGTGCTGTCTTTGGCCTGGGTACCCAGGTACAGTTCATCTCAGTTGCAATGAGATCAGGGAATAGAAGGGAAGGCTTTTTAAGAGTGTTAATCTTACCAGAACTTCACAAGGTGATGGCCAAGCCAGAGGTCTTTGCCTGGCTATGATGCCCCCAAAAGATTTTCGTTTTGTCTGAGTGAAGGGAGCAGAGCTCTTCGTAGCACTAGCATGTTAGCCATTTTAGGCTGAATACAATAGATTTCTCATAAAATCCTGTGCAAATTGCCAGAACGTTAGTTATCCCATCAGTAACAACGAGCATAAGTAATAATACTGATGTAAATAATCATCCTGTAAACTCTTTATTGCAAAGCAGTTCAACCTGAGGTCATGCATTCTGAACATCTGGTTGAATGACTGAATTGTGAATTTTCAGGGTCTTGTGAAGCAGGGTGAGAGCTGCCTGCTATCTTTAGGATCTCTGCCTGTTTGTGCAAACACTCCAGATAGTCAGTTTGGATAAGTAGGAAATTGACCTGCCTGTGTTAAAGGTGATCGGAAACTGTTTCTTCACTTCCGCCTAGGGAAGGCACTGAGGGTGAGAACACTCCTGGTGTGAGGACCCTTGGCACATGGTGGTGGATTGCACAGGGGCTGCACATTCCTCCTGTGCCAGTGTGCTTTGTAACATAACTTTTGCCCTTCTCCTATCCAGAGGTGGGTCATTGTCATGCATGCATCTTTTTGCCCTGTCTGCCTCAACAGCTGCTGTGACCCTATATGGTTCTGTTGTCTGAGGGTGGAGGCTGCTGGCCCAGTCTCTCTGACTCCTCCCCCCACTTCTGGACCTGGACAAATGCCACATGGGCTCTGGCTTCCTGGGTGGCTGCTGAAGGTGGCTGTAACTCCCTATGGAGCAGCCTTTGGATGATGGAGATGAGACTGGAGGGCCGAGGTAGACCAGATCTCCTCCCTGATGGGCTTCCTGGGCTTGGTTTCTCTGCAAAGCCTGCCTGACGATGTCCATCCTCTGCCAGGCCACCGGCAGTGTCCTTTCCAAAGCTTCTCTTGAAGCAATGGCCCATGCAGCAGCATGAGGAGGGGACTTCACAGAGTTGTTGGAAAAATAGAATTGAAAGGTAACTTTGAGAACAAATACATTTTTGAAATCCTTGCATACTTTTTTTCATAATATAAAATGTCCACCAACTTTTTACAGACCTCTCACCTGCATGGACTTCAAAATGTTTTTGCAAACAAAGAAGCATCGTTTAATTCCAGTTTCCATGAACTTTTTGAGGTACTTTTGTGCAGTGCCTAGCATTGCTGCTGACCTTACCTGCCTCCCTTTCTTTTCCTCTCACTCTGCTTAACCTAGGACTGCGCCCTAAAATTTTTAAAAGATATTTTTAAAAGATATTAATGATTATATTTATTTTTGAAGAAGCTCCTGAGTGGTTTCTTCTCCAAACTGTTACATGCATGAAACTATTTCACAATTGCTTTCATTGCATGAACAAAATTTTGACTGCATCTGTAATATTGAATCACAGATTTTGTTCTTTCAAAACAAGAAAGTCGGTGTGTGAAAGGACTACTGGTAAACCTGAAACCAGTGAAATATATGGAGCAAAGCAGAACTGTTATATATGTGAAAGCACACTTGAAGCCAAAGTCCAAGAAATAGTGTTGAATGTTTCCAAAATTACAGTTTCTATAACTCCAGATTAAAGCGATGTAATCTAGATGGAGAGAAACAGGTAGAACTCCAGAGCAAGAAAACTCATTCTGGCAGATGTTATTTATTATTCTTTTAAAAAATACCAGAACTGGGGCTGGCACTGTGGCATAGCGGGTAAAGCTGCCACCTGCAGTGCCAGCATCCCATATGGATGCCGGTTAAAGTCCTGGCTGCTCCACTTCCAGTCCAGTTCTCTGGACTTTCCACTGAAAAAGCAGTGGAAGATGGTCTAGGGTCTAGGTCCTTAGATCCCTGTACCCGCATGAGAGACCCAGGGGGAGGCTCCTGGCTCCTGACTCCTGGTTTGGAGGAGCCGTTGTGGCCATAAGTGGAGTGAACCAGCGGATAGAAGACTGACTCTCTCTCTCTCTCTCTCTCTCTCTGCCTGTGCCTCTCAATAACCCTGCCTTTCAAATAAATAAATTGATCTTTTTAAAAAAAAAGTCAATACTGGATAAATATTTTTAAAATTTAATCCTTGCCAATATACAGGTAATTATTAGTAGAATTAAAAGCAGGACCATGCCTTCTAAATTAAGCAACAGCTCTCAACCCCAGGCTAGGACTCGGAGCTTTGCTTTGTGTTCTTGGTGTCAATCATTCACTGGTGGGCAGGTCTGCCCAGCTCAGGAGTCACAATCCTTACTACAATCAAGTGAAGGCTTGGATCAGAACGCTGCAGAGAGTTAGACCTGCGGAGATCAAATCTTGGCTCCAGTGCAGTGAGAAAGCCTCATTTATGTCGCTCCCCGAGGGCCCTATTAATTAATTAATTCTCAATGAATTTATTTGCTTTGGTGCAAGCGATTCACACACGTGATTCAAACATTCCAATAACGAAAGTAGTAAGATGGAAATCTCCTTCCCGTTTCCCTCGTATGCCTTTGTTCCCTTTCCCTCTTACTAGTTTTCTTTTGGACACTCACTGAGGTGATCTCTGCACATCCATTGTAGAATATGTCTCCTGTCATTGAAAACTATGTATTCCTGCTATTATTTCCCTAGTGTCCCACTTCTTGCTTTTCTCACTTAATCCCAGGCCCTGGATATCATTCCAAATCATTGCATGGTCTTGCCAATGGCTGAACAGGGCACCACAGTACAGAAGTGGAGGAGTTTGCTGTAGTAATGGAAATGGGTCTTGTTTTCCGTTTTGGTATTACCAGAATGCTCTAGTATATTATGCGGAAATCCTTGAGCCCCTTTGTGATGGTCTCTGTGTGATATATTCCTAGAAGCGCAGTTTCTGAGTCAGAAGGGAGGTGGGCCTTTAGTATTTTGAGACTTGGAAATCGCTAAATCGTCATGTGTTTTTGTAATGTGTGAATTCTTGCTTGAAAATGCCATCATGTCTTGTCGCTGTGAGTGTATTCTCTTGTGTCTAAGAGGGTGGAGGTTGACGGGCACGTGGCTTGTGCAGGGAGCTGCGAACTGACTCCTGGAACAGAAGAGTTGGGGATAGGGGTTTGGGGGAGCAGGGGAGGAATGAAGCCAGGAGATAACTGGAGGTGTGCTGGCAGCAACACCCTTTCATCATTTGGGGAAAGCAAATTCTAGGAGGCGTCTTGAGCCTTGAAATGATCAAAAAGGCAGAGGAGAAGAACAAAATCTGCCGTGGGTGAAGCATTTCCAGGCAGTGAAGGGACTAATTAGGAGAGTACAGAGACAAAGGCTCTCCTCTCACATATGGAGGAGAACTTTAATTATTTTAAATAGGTTAAAGATTCATTACAATTATGCTTTTTCTCCCTGGACCTCCTCTGATAACAATAGATGCTTTTTTCTTCCCCACCAAGTTGGACACAATCAGAGCAGCTGCAGTGGCTCATGGAGCATCTTTTCCAAACCTCTGGGAATGTCCCTCGTCCGAGCGTGGCATTGCAAAGGCAGCCCTTTTCTGTTCTCTGGTTCTCCATTCAGTTAGGACACAACTCCTAGTGCATGTGGTGTGGCGTGGCAGTCTCTGCCCCAAGCCCGGGGTGGAGGGTGCAGGGAGAGACACCTCCATCGGAACCAAGCAGCTGCTGCCTGTGGAAAGATACAGCAGAGGGAAGAGCTCACCACTCATCCATTTCCCAGGTCTCTACCTCTGCCTGTGTCCACCCAGTTCTCTCTCTCTTCCACTCACTCACTTACACCTTGGCTTTAGAGAGATCTCACTGCCAGTGCTTTTGTTATTTTACCAAAGACTTTCTTCATTGGAGGGCAAATTTCTTGCTTAAAATAATGGGATAAAAATGTGGAGGTGAAGGCAATAAGAACACTATTGTGAATGTAGTCTCTGTAATCTTAGCAAGGTTGCCTTTTGTTGGCATGTGTTTCTGTTCTTCGATAGAGCAAAGAATAGATGAAAGCTAATATTGTAAAGAAATTACTTTAATTCACAAAAAACGTCATAGAATTCAGGACTCTGATTCAGATGGAGTTGATCAAGTACTACTTTTAAAGGATAAGACATATTTTCACTTGTTAAAACACTTATACATTTTGCTGCAATATGTCCTTGGGTATTTATAATGGCAATTTTCCCTCCTATTTTAGGCACAGGAATAGAAGCTAGACGGCAGGAATAATGTGCTGGGATAGTTTTGGACCATACTTGAAGCAAGCACTCAAAAATGCATATTATGATCCCTAACTATTTGAACTTGCTGCTTAGAGAGAGAGAAAGAGAGCATCCATATGCCCCATGAAGGCATCAAGTTAGAAGTAAGGGCCCACCACAATTTCATGTTCTCTGTCTTAATTCTCTGGGATAGAGATAATTTTTATTATGGTTTGATAAAGTCTGTTCAGAATAGTGGGAATTACAGCCCACTATTTTCCATATTTAGAAATAAAAATTTTGTATGATCTACCCTTCAAGGTTTAAATCCTATTGAAAGAAACAGACTAGTTCAGAGAGTTTAGATCCATTAGGGGTGGGGAACTTTTTTTTTTGCCAAGGGTCATTTGGATATTTACAACATCATTCACAGGCCATACAAAATTATCAAATTAAAAATTAGCTTGCTAGAGATTTACTGAATTTCAGGTCCTGACTGTGGCTGCCTTGGCAGGGCCAGACCAAATGATTTTGCAGGCCTTATAGGCTGCAGGCCAGATGTACCCCACCCCGATGAAGTGAAGACAACCAAAGGAATATTTGATTGGTTTAATCATTTCTAAATGAGTGGTCAGATTTTATTTTTAAAGGGAATTTCTCTTTCAAATTAACTCTCCTATGGAACTCCTATGTATAGAAAGCACATGAAGGTTGGAGCTCTCTCTTCTGGTGTTTCTGTTGCCTGCTTCTTGTCCTCCAACATTTCCAAGGCCAGAGATTATGGTAGGCAGGACAGGATGGGGCTGGTGGGGACTGGGCATCTTTCTGTCACAAGACCTAACACAGCATCTAGCACATCTAGGATGCCCAGTTAACATTTGTGAAGTTACGCAAAACCTAGTGCTACGGAAACATGCAAATGAGATAGTTTAGGTGGACACCCTTAGAGTTCATGTTTTAAAAAATTAATTAAAATAAGATCAATGCCTCTCAAGTATATGTTTATTGGTCCCATAAAAAAGGACTTGTGATAATTGCTTTGGGGGTATCAGGTTAATTGTAATGTTAAGGTTGTGACTTGCTTCTAGGGAATTTTAGCTTTTAGGGTGACATGGGAGGCAAAGTCATCTGATAGATTGGAAGGAATGATGAGAGGACTTTAAAATCGGTGTGTTCTGCTACCAGACTTGTGTGGCTCATCTTCCTGGCAAAAGTGTTCCCTAAAAGCTGCGTGCTAAACTGAAGATGTCACTGTCCCATTCAAAGGCATGTCTATGTGTGTCAGTGTGGCTGGGTGGCACTCCTTGGGCAAGGCTTATAGTAGAGATGTCAACAGCAAGGGGAAGGGCAAAAGTCTAGACTGTTGGGCATGTAGAGTGCTTTTTTAAAAAAAATTAAAAATTTGTTACCATGATTTTTTCACCAAGATTTGTTTATTTTAAAGGTAGAGTTACAGAGAGGGAGAGACAGAGGCAGAGGCAGAGAGAGAGAAGTCTTCCATCCACTGGTTCATCCATATCTCTCACATGGGTGCAGGGGACCAAGCCCTTGGGCCATCTTCTATTGCTTTCCCAGGCACATCAGCAGGGAGCTGGATCAGAAGTGGAGTAGCCAGGACTCAAAACAGCACCCATATGGGATGCCAATGCTGCAGACAGAGGCTTAGCCTGCTATGCCACAGCATTGGCCCCACCAGGATTTTCAAAATCAGGAGATTTCATAGCTAAATCCAGATTCCTGGTTTCTCTTGAGAAAGAGGAGGGTCTGATGATACTCTGAGCCTACCTTCCTGTTTACCAGTGATCAGCGGCAGCAAGCTGCAGGATCTGGGCATTTGGTGGAATCTTGCAGTTGGGCCCAGCAACGTTTTAACAAGCTCCACATGATGCGTGCTAATATTTGAGAAACACTGGTGTTGACTGTAATCAGGTAGAGTCTGATGGTGAATGTGCTTTCCATTCATGCTTGCAAGTATCTGGACCTTGTGAGGTTTGAGGTTTCTTTTCCCCCTTGTGTATGGATAGGATCACCTGGTGAGAAGGCAAGAGATTTTAAGGCCTCTGATTGTGAATCTGAGGCCCTTAGGATCTGAGGTCGCCCAGAGATCCTAGCATATCCCATAGCAGAAGTCAGATCTGACTTCCCATCTTCTGTTTGCTGTTGCCAGTGTGACAGTATGAGAAAATGCAATTAGTACATATTAAGGCATATTAAAGTCTTGGGAGGAAAAGAGCCCTGGTTAGAGTCCCTAATGCATACACATAAAATGGTTATACAAAGCTTTATTTATTTATATTGCAGGTGGGAAGAGAGTCACAAGTCATCCTGGTGTATTTAAGTGTGTGTGTCTTTAATTAATTTTTCCGAATGTCTGTATGGCAGACATCTATTAGTCTCACCCTAAATGTAAACAAGTCCCCTTCTCATTACCAGGGGATATCTGCCCAAGCAGACTCTCTCCATGGGGTTGGCCTTCTACGTAATCCCCAAGCAGGAGGCCCACACCAAGATGCCCTCAAGTCAGCCTTCTTCTAGTTTGCTTGGCCAATAGCTGTTCTTACTAGAGGCAGGGCTCTATGACTCAGATTCTTTCTTTCTTACTCTCTTTTTCTTTCCTTCCTTCCTTCCTTCCTTCCTTCCTTCCTTCCTTCCTTCCTTCCTTCCTCTTTTTCTCTTTCCTGTGGATGATGGAGATAATGTTTAACTTCTTAATATAATTATGAAATAATATCAGTGTTGGCCCAAGTCCTTGGGCCCCTGCACCTGCATGGGAGACCCAGAGGAAGCTCCTGGCTCTGGCTTTGGATCAGCTTGGTTCCAGCCATTGCGGCCATCTGGGGAGTGAACCAGTGGATGGAAGACCTCTCTCTTTCTCTCTCTCTCTCTCTCTCTCTCTCTCTGTCTGTCTTTCCTTCTCTCTCTAACTCTGACTTTCAAGTAAATAAATAAATCTTAAAAAGAAAAAAGAAATAATATCAGTGTTCATCAAATATCTATGTCTTCTGTATTTCCTAACCACAAGGCAAATAGTGGAGGCCATGTGGCTAATTCTTAGCAGTGGGATGCAATTGGAAGTGCTGGGTCACTTCTGCACCAAAGTGGTCAAGAGGTTGTACCTTCTCTCGGTTTTTACCCCGTCGTTCTTTGGCACTTTGGAAGAGCATATATTTGAAATGATGGAAGTGCAAAGTGGGAGACACTTGGGTCTTGATTTGCCACCTGAAAGAACACCATGCAGGACAACTACTTCAGGTTCTGGCATGAACAAGAATTAAGTATTTGTTGTGTTAGTTTTGTTATGGCAGAATAGCCTGTGCTAGCCAATAGAGCCTGTCTCCTAACTCTGAGGAGCTGGAATTTTGAGCAATGTGCTGGGACTTCAGTGGAAGACTGTGAGGGAAGAAGCTTGGAGCTTACACATAGATAGAGCTGGCCCTTAAAGTGAGTTGTCAGTTGTCAATTCCACAGCGTCCAGACTGGGATCAAGATCTAAGATTATGTGATCTAATGAGTAGGACACAATGGAGGGATTCTCTGCACAGTGATAATTAAGATTCCTGATGATTTTTAAAATAAGATTTATTTATTTGCAAGGTAGAATTAGGAGAGAATTATAGAGAAAGAGGTCTTCCATCTACTGCTTCACTCCCTAAAAGGTCTACAGCTGGGGCTAGGCCAGGCCAATGCCAGGAGTTAGGCAACACCTTGGGTCTCTCACATGGGTTCAGGAAACCAAGAGCTTGGGCCAGCTTCTGCTGCTCTCCCAGGTGCATTAGCAGGGAGCTGGATTAGAAGTGGAGCAGCCAGAACTGGAACTGGCACCCACGCAGGATGCTGGTGCTGCAGGTGATAGCTTTACCCGCTATGCCACAGCTCCAGCCCCCTTGTGATTTGTAAGAAACTGTTGCAGTTCAGGATAATTATCTGACTTGAGAAGGATCCCAGCTAGTTTCTGCTATGGTGGACATAGGTCCAAGCCCCTGGAAATGAAAGTATTAGTTAAGTGGTGAGGGTCCTAAAAACCAGGACTGAGGTTAATTACAGAGTTGGTGATGGGAGGAGAGGATGTACTCAGAAAACTAAGGTCACTCAACTCGTAGTTTGGATGATCAGATAATTGAGGGTACAATTCCCCAAGAGAAGGAACAAGTGGCGAGAAGCTCATATTTGTTTGTATTGAGTTTGGGATGTATATGGGACATTCAAATCTCAGCAGTAGTGCCGAAGGACAGCATGGTGTGGGTCATAGCCTCCTCATGATCTCATGTGAGCCTTTTGGTTGACTATCCTAATTATATACACAAGCGTACTAAAGACAGGGTATAGGCTATGCTATATGCTATATGCTAGGCGGTCATAAGACAAGTCTAGCCCATCTCTTCCTACTCCAGGGCCATTTTCTGAATCTCTGCTGTCGATTGGAGATGTCTATGAAAATAGTTGTATATAGTGCATCTAGAGGTCAGGTGCAACACTGGGCGAGGGTGTAAGAACTTTGCCACCATTAGCAGAAAGATGGGAATGGACTTCATGGCCAAGAAGGGAATTGCTCAAGAAGACTGTAGCAAATGAGAAGAGGAGTACTAACGAAACCTGACCAACACTGATGGCAGAGCCATGCTGAGGGAGAGGAGCACGAAGGTGATTAGAGGAAAAGAGGAGAGCGTGGTGTCCAGGAAATCCAGACAAGGGAGGCTGCCGTGGGAGGGAGCAAGACTGAACCCTGCCTGTGCCCCAACCAGGTTGAGAGGAAGGTTGCCATTGCGGGCGGGGGTGCTCTCTCCACTGGCTGCCTCCCACAGGCTGACAAAGCAGCTGAGCTTAAGCGAGGAGAGCTTTTGCCCCCTGAACATTTGCAAAGCAGGGATCAGATTCCTTCCCCTGAACTCCCATTGCATCCTCTGTTGATGCAGGCGGGCCTGGGGCATCCCTTAGGCACCACAAAGACAACCAAATAACAGCTTGCCCAGAGCACCCCAGCCCTCCAAACCCCACAAAGAGACTTGGATGGTGAAGCAACCCCTTACCACTAAAACCACAGTTACCGCCACCCCCTGCTCAGGACTGTAGACGAGCTGCCTGCTAGGTTGGTTGATACGCCTTTTATTTAGCATTCTGTTAATTTGCTAACCACTGTTTTGGTCTATGTGACTGCAGAATATAAAAATGCAGTAGGTGGTTTATAGGAGACAAGTTGCAAGAGAATACTCAGTGCTCTGAGCGGCACACACAATACCTACCCTCCAAAGGGCTGGATTTTCCCTCCGGCTAACAGGGAGTGAGCTGAGCGAGGTTCCCCATCCTCTTTATGGCTCTCTTTGACCTGCTCCTCCCCTTGGTGCTGTGTGGTGGGCGTACAACTGTTGCAAGTAGGTGGCACAGCTGTTTGCTTTGACTGCTTCTGTACCTCAGGGATCCCAGCCACACAGTTAACATTGCAGGATGAAAATGGCATTTATGCTTTAATAAACTCACCCTATTTCTTTGTTAGAGGGGAAAAGGAGGGGGGGAATCCCACTCCCACCCACCACGTTGCCAGCTACATGTCACTGCTCCGAGCACACCACGGTGGCTAATGTTTTCCAAATTCTCCCTTGCATTGGAAATGGAAACCATTAGAAAAATATTGGGATGGTGTGAAGATTTCCCGAACACCTGCCTCCAACCTCTTCTGCACATATGCCTGGTTTTTGCGATGCATGTAGCATTTTTTCCCGTTTGGTGCATTTTCATTTCCAAGTGCATGTATATTTTATAAGTGTATGTGTACATGCTTCTTGGTGATTTACTTGTAAATTTCCTAAATGGGGAAGCCACACAAAGGTCGCCAAACTGTGGACAGAATTAAATAGCGTTTCCTAATAGGAAATAAGAAAGCCGGCATCAGAGACATACAGGCAAGGGGGAGAATGCGTTTTCCGCTGGAAAGTTACTGAGTGTTTCTAATCAAGGAGCTGATTGTGTACAGGAGGGCGTCTGCCTTCCCCGTCCCTGGCAGATAAATCACCACAGGCTCTCCACGTTGTCGCGCTCAACAGCTAAATCCTTCAGCCTTCTCTCCTTTTTCGCCCTGGTAAAACAACACAGTCACATATCCTTACTGGAACACCTGTTTTGCCCTCCTCCTTGCCTGCTAGTATCTATCAACATATATTTCATGGGTTACTGGGATGGCACACTTTGCTGATTTGACTTGAAGGATCCATAACTATGATGGACTTCTTTGCCTGACTCAGAAATCAGCTTTCAATCCCCCATCCAGAGGATCTCTGTAAATCAAAGGAAAGACTGACGGCGACTTCTTGCTATTGTTGTCATTATATTATTTTTATTAACCAGCCTGTTATCTCTGTAACACTGTGCAGCAACAAATAACTCAGTCTGGGATAATGAGATTCGTAGTATTAAGGATGCTGGGAGTTAGAAGGGCTCTTAGGGGCTGGCATTGTGACATAGCAGCTTAAGCCAGCACCTGTGATGCCCGGCATCCCCTATCAGAGCACAGGTTCGAGTCCTGGCTGCTCTACTTCTGATCCAGCTCCCTGGTAATGTGTTTGGGCATAAGAAGATGGCCCAAGTCTTTGGGTCCCTGCCACAATGTGAGAGACCAGGATGGAGTTCCAGGTTCTTGGCTTCGTCCTTGCCCAGTTTCAGCCATTTGGGAAGTGAACCAATGAATGGAAGATCTCTCTCTCTCTCTCTCTCTCTCTCTCTCTCTCTCTCTGTCTCCTCCTCTCTCCTATAACCCTGTTTTTCAAATAAGTAAATAAATATATTTTTTAAAAGAAGGGCTCCTTAGATCTACATTTCTAGACATCAGTATAGAGGGATAATGGAAACTTGAAGACCTATAGTCATCCTAATGATTGTGATCATCTGTTAGTTTAATATTTTTGCCTTTAGATTTTAGGGTGTTCTAAAGAAAATAGTTATTTTTTTGAAGTAGAGCTTTCATATTTTTCCCATAGCTTATGTTTTGCTCTCTCTCTCTCTGATATAATTTAAAATGTGTGCATACAGAGATCTTCAAAAGTTAATGGAAATTGCATATTATGAAAAAATGCATTCAAATTTCAAACAAATTTTGCAGCAAAGTAAGCTTAATTTTAAATTCCATTTTCCCATGGGCTTTTTGAAGTACCTATGGGTCCTGCCTGTGACAGCAGAGGTGAGCTCAAGACTCGGGGTACATCATGTCTATGGACAGTTAAGGAATCTTCAAGTGTGAATGTTGCTGATGATATCCTGACGTAAGTTTCCACTTCATATCCCGAAGGAAAATTCTACTCCCTTAGAGCCCCCTTATCACAGACCCTAAATGCCCCTTACTCTGGTTTGGCTAAAGAAGTTTCCATATCCTGTCTGTAGTCTCTGAGGTTCTGCATCTGAAGATCACGGAAGCTTAGTGGTCCCTCTCCAATACTTGCCTTCCTACCACTCGCCCATGTCTAAAGATGGTGAGCACTTCTTTGGGTTGCAACTTCTGATGTAGACTCACACGACTTTCTGGGTCCTCAGGCTGTCTTGCCTCCCAAGTGTGGGAGAGTGTTGAGGATGTCTTAGTGCCCTGCCCAGGTCCTCCTTCAGGGTGTAGGGACTCATTCTCGTACTGCTGGAGGATCTGGCTGCAGCTGGCTTGCAGCAAAGGCTCTGGCCAGGAATTGCCCTTAGCCAAAGACAGCTCCCTCACTCCAGCTTATACTCCCTCCTGGAGGCTGACCTGTCCCCAGTGACTAATTTGTAAGGGTACATGGACTCTGTCCCCTTGCCTCTCTAAGAGACAACTCTGAAGAACAAACTTTGCTCTAGAGCTACCTGTGGGATAGGCTGAAGCCTCAGCTGAACTTGCATCAAAGACCAACTTCTCTTCTTCCCAGTTCTGCTTCTTTTACTTCCTCACAGGTTTTGGTCCTCAAAACATATTTCAGTAAGACATTTTCCCCCTAATCTTTGTGTCAGAATCTGTTTCCTGTTCAAGGTCCAGTGAGGGTTACCATTTATACCTCCTTTCCTGATCCTTGTCTCCTGCTCCACTAACAGCTGATAGATTCTGGAAAGATCCCATTGATTTCCAAGATGACTGAATAGAGGCACCTGCATTTGCTCCTCCTCCACAGAGAGGACTAATACAGCAAACAGACAGGTGCATCTGGTGATGAGTGCCTGAGGAAAGGCACCAGAGCTCAGTAGGAGAATAACAGGTAGCTGGTAAGGCATGGAGACCTGGATGGCAACACAGAGGCAGGAATAAGGCCAATCAGAGAGCAAGGTGAGACCCTGGCCCCAGCAGGATGGGCGGTGTTGGGATGGGATTACCATCACAGGAGAAAGGGTGAATGGGAGCAAGCTCACCTGCATGATCACCTTAGCAGGCAAACTCAGTACAGGAAAAATCCACAGGAACCATACATTTCCTATAAGGAGAGCTGCCTGGAGATCCCATGATCAGTCCCTTTGATTCATGTTGTGTCTGCTACTGTCTCCAGAGCACAAGAGGGCACCATCAGAAACCACACTGCCCTGGTGGACAGAAGCCCCTGTATATTCCCATTCTTGGAGGCCCTCAGACTACCAAACTAGCAAAAATAATTGCAGCTTCCTGAATCCAACTAGACCAGGCAGAGCAACAGTGAACCTAGGCCATAGAGTTCTCTGTAATAAAAGGGACAGGTGGTGCAGAGCAACAGGAGAATTCTACCCAGAGGATACCAGAGGTAGGGGCACCTGCCCCCTCAGACTAGGGCCCACTGTCCTCAAACCCTTCCCCTTCCCCTGCCACCTGGAGGCTCACTGCAGCCAAGACTCTTGCACACCAGGACTCCTGGTCAGGGTTCCTATGACCCTATCCTGGTCTGCCCACAGCTATTCAGAAGTGTGTGTCCTGTCAGTTCTGTGCTCAGGACTGTGCACATGGCTGCCTTGTTTGGGGCACCAGAACAGCAGCTTCAGGCTCTCACCCAGACAGCAGCTGGGGTCTGCATGCCCCACCTATCCTGACTAGTCCCAAGGCTTCTGGCCCTTGCTCAGAAGTATGTATATGTAAGGAGGTATACATGTCCCTTCCATCTTGACTATAGTGCTGATCCCATGACTGCTGTCCCTACTGTGACTTGAATTCTATATACCAGGAATCTTAGCAACCCCACTGGGCCCTGGGAATGCCCTAGACCCTTGCTGCTGCTACCATCTGCCATAGCAAAAGAAGATCTTGGGAGACAATGCTACAGTGCCCAATCAGAGCTACAGCCAAAACAGCTGATCGAACTGACACCAGAAGACACAGCATCAAGACACAGCTTTCAATCTATGAAAGCCACCTTTAAAAAGTGATAGGAAAAGAAAAAACAGATCAACTAGATGCACAAAAATCAATTTAGGGACATAAGAAGTCTGAAAAAAGAACCGAGATAATATGATACCTACCTCCAAGGGAACAAAATAATGCTTCAGTATCAGACTGCAAAGAAAGGGAGATTGATAAAAATGCCCAATAAAGCATCCAAGGGGCCAGGGCTGTGGCTCACTTGGTTAATTCTCCTCCTGCAGTGCTGGCATCCCATATGGGTGCCAGGTTCTAGTCCTGGTTGCTCCTCTTCCAGTCCAGCTCTCTGCTGTGGCCTGGGAGGGCAGTGGAGGATGGCCCAAGTGCTTGGGAGACCAGGAAGAAGCACCTGGCTCCTGGCTTTGGATCGGTGCAGTGCCAGCCGTGGTGGCCATGTGGGGAGTGAACCAATGGAAGGAAGACCTTTCTCTCTGTGTCTCTCCCTCTCACTGTCTATAACTCTACCTATCAAATTAAAAAAAAAAAGCATCCAAAAGAATGAGTATAAGAATATTCAAAGGGATACAAGAGAATACAGACAGACAAAATTAGGAAATCACTGCACAATATGAATGAGAAATTCAGCAAAGATACCTTTAAGAAGAGCCACACAGAAATCTTAGAGATGGAGAATTTAGTAAATGAAAAAAATACAATAGAAAGCCCCAGCAACAGACTAGATTAAGCAGAAAAAAGAATATCTGAACTTGAAGACAGATCTTTTGAAATCCCCCAGGCAGTCAAAAGAAAGAAAGAAAGAAAGAAAGAAAGAAAGAAAGAAAGAAAGAAAGAAGAAATAGTGAATGGAGATCACCTTCATGATCTTCAGGACAACATTAAATGAACAAACGTTTGCATAATGAGAAGATCTAAGAGAGAGAAGAGTAAAGGCACAGAAACCTGATTCAATGAAATAATAGCTGAAAACTTGCCCAATCTAGAGCAAAATATGAACACTCAAATACAGAAGGCCCATAGGACCCCAACAAACAACAAGGAGAGTCCTTACCATGATACGTAATACAGTCAAACTCTCCAGAAATATGACACAAAAGAGAAAACTGTCAGGTTACTTTTAAGGTAACTCCCATCAGATTAACAGCAGATTTTCATCAGAAACACTACAGGCCAGGAGGAATGGAACGATGTATTCCAAGTTCTGAGAGAAAAAAAATTGCCAGTCAAGAATAGTTTACCCGGTGAAGCCATATTTCATAAATAAAAGAGAGATAAAGACAATCAAAAACTGAAGGAATTGATCACTCCCTGACCAGTTTATAAAATATGCCAAAGAGTGTCCTACATGCAGAAACAAAGACAACCACCATCATGAAAATATGAGAAAGTGTAAAATCCAATACAAAAAGAAAAGGAGATATTTGAAATAAACAGAAGACATATTTAAGACAAAAATCACAGGACTAAGTCATTACCTATCACTAATAACTTTTTATGTAAACAGACTAAGTTCCCTAATTAGAAGATACAGAATAGTTGCTTAGATTTAAAAAAAAAATAATGTGTTGCCTGTAAGCAACTCACTTCACTGGTAAAGACACAAAGACTGAAAGTGAAAGGATGGAAAAACATACAAATAGAAACCAAAAGCAACATAACTGGAAATCCTGATTCAAGACAAAATAAACTTTAGCATCAAAACTTTAAAAACAGACCAAGACAGCCACAACTAATCATCAGGGATCAATTCAGTGAGAAGATTGTAAACGTCTACACACCTAAGGCTAGATCACTTGGTCTTGTAGAATAGTATCTAAAGGGATAGATCAACTCTAATGCAAAAGTAATGGGGAAATTCAACATTCCACTTTCTTCAGTGGACATTTAACCCAAAGAAATCAACAAAGAAGTAAGCCTTACGATAGACCAAACAAACATCTATAGAACATTCCATCTACTAGCTGCAGAATACTCATTCTTTTCATCAGCGTGTGGAATGTTCTCAAGGATAGTCCACATACTAGGTCAAAAAACAAGTCTTAACAAATTCAAAAAAATTGAAATAACATCATGGATCTTCTCTGATTGTAATGGACTAAAACCAGGAATCAGCAACAAAGGAAAGTTTAGAAAGTACACAAACACAAGGAGACTGAAGAACATGATCCTGAATGAAGCATGGGTTATTGAAGAAATCAATAATGAGATTAAAAAATTCCTGACACTAATGAAAATGGAACAGCAATATACCAAAATGGAATTTAGCAAAACTAGTAATAACAGCAACGTTTATAGCAATAGGTCACCCATCAAAAAGTGGATATTAAATAAAAACTTAAAATTGCATCTCAAGGACCCATATGAACAAGAACAAACCAAGCCCAAAGTCAGTAGACAGAAAGAAATCATAAAAATTAAAGCAGAACTAAGTGAAATAGAAACTAAGAACATAGTACAAAACTTGCTGAAATAAAGAGTTGGTTTCTGAAAAGATGAACAATATTGATAAACCTTTAAGTAAACTACAGAAAACAAAATAAAAGCTGCAAATAAATAAAATCAGAAATGAAAAAGGAGATATTAAAACTGATATCATGGCCAGCTCCGTGGCTCACTAAGCTAATCCTCCGCCTGTGGCGCCGGCACCCTAGGTTCTAGTCCCGGTCGGGGCGTCGGATTCAGTCCCAGTTGGTCCTCTTCCAGTCCAGCTCTCTGCTGTGGCCTGGGAAGGCAGTGGAGGATGGCCCAAGTGCTTGGGCCCTGCACCCGCATGGGAGACCAGGAGGAAGCACCTGGCTCCTGGCTTTGGATCAGCGCAGTGTGCCAGCCGTAGTGGCTATTTGGGGGGTGAACCAACGAAAGGAAGACCTTTCTCTCTGTCTCTCTCTCTAACTCTGCCTGTCAAACAAACAAACAAACAAACAAACAAACAAACAAAAACTGATATCCAGAAATACATAGGGACACAAGGGACTATTGTAAACAAATGTATGTCAACAAATTGGAAAACCTAGATTTGGATAAATTTCTAAATATATGTAACTCACAAAAATTTGGCCATGAAGATTTTTTTAAAAAGATCTATTTATTTATTTGAAAGACAGAGTGAAGGGGGGAGGGGAGAGAGAGCAAGAGAGAGAGAGAAATCTTCCATCCGCTGGTTCACTCCCCAGCTAGTTGCAATAGCTGAGGCTGGGCCAGACTGAAGCCAGGAGCCAAGAGCTTGTACCAAGTCTCCCATGTGGGTGCAGAAGCACAGGCACTTGGGCCACCTTCTGCTGCCTTCCCAGGCACATTAGCAGGGAGCTGGATCAGAAGTGTAGCATTCAAGACTCAAACCAGTGGCTATATGGGATGCCAGTATTGCATGGAGTGGCTTAACCTGCTATGTCACAATGCTGGCCTTGCCGTGAAGACACTGGACATATGAACAGGTCAAGGAGTAATGACGTTGAGTCAACAGTTGGAAGTCTCCTCAAGCAAAATCTGGGGCTCAGTGGCTTCACTGCTGAATTCCATCAAACTTTAGGGAAGAAGGAACACTAATTCTTATTAAACTATTCCAAAAATGGAAAGAATTAACCCTTTTAAACTTATTCTATGAGACTAGCACTACCTTGATTCCAAAACCACACAAAGTCACAACATATACAGAAAATTATAGACTAATATCTCTGATTAACATATATGTAAAAGTTCTCAGCCTTATAATAAACAGAACCCAGTAACACATTAGAAAAATCATTCACCCTGACCAAGTAGGATTTATCCTAGGGGTTCAGAGATGGTTCAACATTTGCAAATAAATAAATGTAATCACATCAACAGAATGAAAGATAAAAATCATATAATCATCTCGATAGATGCTAAAAAGCATTTAAAAAATTGACACCCATTCATGATAAAAAAAAAACTTTGAACAAATTAGATGTAGAAGAAACATACCTTAATATAATAAAGGCTGTATCTGAGAAGCCCACAGCCAGTATCATCTGGAATGAGGATACTCTGAAACCGTTTCCTCTAAGATCCGGAACTGGGTGAAGATGTCCATTCTCACTGCTCTTATTCTTATTCAATGTGGTACAGGAAGTTTTAGTCAGAGCTACTAGGCAAGAAAACGAAATAAAAGGCATACAGATAGGAACATAACAAGTCAAATTCTGCAGATGACATCTTTTTATATACAGAAACTGAAAGACTCTACCAAAAGATTATTGAATCTGGTGGATGAATTCAGTAAAGTTGCAGGATACAAAATCAACGCACAAAAATCAGTAGCATTTCTGTACACCAATAATGAGCTTGCTGAGAAAGCAATTGTAAGAACAATCCTACCCTACTCACAATAGCTACCCAAAAAACAAAAAACAAACAAACAAACAAACAAAAAAAAACCCAGTTGGAGTACATTTAACCAAGAATGTGATACCCTTCTACAATGAAAATTACAAAACAATTTTGGAAGAAATTGAACAAATACACATGAACACAAAAATGGAAAGAGCTACCATGTTCATGAATTGGAAGAATTAATATTGGTAAAATGTTTATATTATCCAATGCAATTTACAGATTCAACACAATCACCATACCAATGGCATTCTTCACAGAACTAGGAAAAAAATCCTAAAATTCATTTGCAAATGCCAAAGACTCTGAACACCCAAAACAATCTCAAATAAAAAGAACCAAGCTAGAGACATCACAAGACATACCATAGGGCTACTGTAACTGAAAAAGCATGGTACTGGCATAGAATGGACACATAGACCCATGGAATAGGATAGGAATCCTGGAAATTAATCCACACATCACAGCTGACTTATCTTTCACAAAGGAACTAAAAACATTTCATAGGAAAGAGACAATTTCTTTAGTAAATAGTGCTGGGAAAACTGAATATTAATGCAAAAAGATTGTAACAAAACATCTTTGTAACAAAACATCTTTACCTCTTACTCTATACAAAAATCAACTAAAATGTTCCAAAGTTCTAAATGTAAGACCTGAAACTATGAAACTATTGGGTCAAACTTAGGGGAAACATTTCAAGACATTGGCATAGAAAATGACTTTTTTAATAAGACCCCAAAAGCACAAGCAACAGAATAAAAAATAGACAAGTGGAATTATGTCAAAGTAAGAACTTTTTGTACAGCAAAGGGAACAATCAACAGAGTGAAGAGGCAACCAAGAGACTATGAGAAAATATTTTTAAATTATGCATCTGACAAAGGATTAATATCCAGAATATATAAGGAATTCAGAAAACTCAACCACAAAATAATAGCTAATCCATTTAAGCAAGAAATAAGCAAAGGATTTCAATGGACATTTCTTAAAACAAGAGGTACAAATGAGCAACAAAAACATGAAAAATTCTCAATATCACTAGCCATCAAGGAAGTGCAAATCAAAACCACAATGAAGTATCATCTTACTCCAGTTAGATGTTTATCATCAAAAATATGAAAATAGCACATGGTGGAAAGAATGTGGAGAAAAGGAAACCCATATATACTATTGGTGATAATGCAAATTAGTACAACCATTATGTAGAACAGTATGGATATTCTTCAAAAAGCTAAGAATGTACCTACCATATGATCCATCTATCCCAAATCTATATATGATTTTTTCGCAACAAGTTTGCCACAAGAACATAGGTGTAGTAAAACCACCACTCAGTCAAAGCTGAAATGGGAAAAGAAAACACTCCCATCACCGTTGTTGTAATTGGACATGTAGATTCAGGCAAGTGCACCTCTACTGCCCATCTGATCTGCAGATGAGATGGCATCAACAAAAGAACCATTGAAAAGTCTGAGAAGGCTGCTGAGAAGGGAAAGGCCTTGGTCTTGGATAAACTGAAAGCTGATAGTGAGCATGGTATCCCCATCGACATCTGTGGAAATCTCAGACCAGCCAGTTTTACGTGACTATTATTGATGCCCCAATGAGAGGAGTTAGTAACAGTAAAGAAGGGCAGGTGGACAGAGAGAGTGAAGGGCTCCACCATGATGACCTTGTAACATAAAAGAATGTAAAGCATTTTGGTAATCAGTTGGGAAAATCTGGCTCTGGTGCCCAGGTAAACAGGTGGCCAGGTTGTAGTGGTCAGCTGACTGCAATCAGTTTCAAAAGTATGATGAAGATAAGCAACTCCCCCGACATTAAGGAAGTTAACACCTACAGTAAGAAAATTGGTGATAACTCTGACGTGGTAGCATTTGTGCCAATTTCTGTTTGGAATGGTGACAACATACTGCAGCCAACCTCTAAAATGTTTTGGTTCAAGGGCTGGAAAGTCAGCACAGAGGTGGTGGCAATGCTGGCAGAACCACAATACCAGTGAACCCACACGGTCCTGGACGGCATCCTCATCCTCCCACCAACTCATCCAGCTGGCAAGCCTTTATGCTTGCCTCTACAGGAGGTCTCTGCCAAATTGGTGGTATTGGTGCTGTTCCTGTGAGCCGAGTGGAGATTGGCATTCTCAAACCTGGCATGGGGGTATCCTTGCTCCAGTCAACATCACAACGGAAGTAAAATCTGTTGAAATGCACCATAAAGCATTTTTCTTTTGTAAAAATAATTCTTTAAAATACAGTATACATATTGAGATACACTTAAGTATACAGATCAATGACTGCTTTGTCATCTGAACATTCTCATAACCAACATGCTAATTAAGACCAAAGCATTACTAATACCACCCCGGGAGTCTTCACGTCCGTCCCCCTGTACATTTCTTGTTTATAACACGTAGAACAAGAGTATATTGTCATTACATGGCATGATGCAGTGAAGCAACATTCCTAGTGATCTGACACACACACACACACACACACACAATTTTTACCCTCTCTATACTAGCTACCATAAATAAGAGAAAAGGTGCTATTTTTCAAGAACGTTGTCTGTTAAAGGTGTTCATATGGCAACGTTTCTAGTGACAGCAAAGCAACCCACCAATGGAGGCAGGTGTCTTCACTACTCAGGTGAGGATCCTGAACCATCCAGACCAAATCAGTGCTGGCCATGTGCTTGTACTACATTGTTGCACAGCTCACATTACTTGCAAGTTTGTTGAACTTGAGGCAAAGATTGATTGTTGTTCTGTTAAGAAGCTTGAAGGAGGCCCTAAATTCTTGAAATCTGGTGATGTTGCCATCATGGACAGGATTCCTGGTGAGTCCATGCCTTCTGAGAGCTTCTCTCCTGCTCCTTCTCTGGGCCATTTTGCTGTACATGATGTAAGATAGACATCATCATGTCTCTCTTAAGTATCATCAGTGAAGTGGACTAGAAGGCTGCTGAAGCTGGCAAGGTCCCCAAGTCTGCCCGGAGAGCTCAGAAGGCTATGAATATTATCCCTAATATCTGTCTCCCAGTCTTGATCAGTGGTGGAAGAATGGTCTCAGAACTTTGTCTCAATTGACCATTCAAGTTGAAGAGTAGAAGACTGGTTCATGATACCATGCAGTGTAAAAGCTTCAGAAGGAAAGGAGAATATTTTGTGGTCCTTTTTGTATGTGCACGTGTGCATGGCAGTTTCAAGTATTAGTTTTCAAAATCAGTACTTTTTTTTTTTTGACAGGCAGAGTGGACAGTGAGAGAGAGAGAGACAGAGAGAAAGGTCTTCCTTTGCCGTTGGTTCACCCTCCAATGGCTGCTGCAGCCGGCGTGGTGTGGCCAGCGCACTGCGCTGATCCGATGGCAGGAGACAGGTGCTTCTCCTGGTCTCCCCTGGGGTGCAGGGCCCAAGGACTTGGGCCATCCTCCACTGCACTCCCTGGCCACAGCAGAGAGCTGGCCTGGAAGAGGGGCAACCGGTACAGAATCCGGTGCCTCTACCAGGACTAGATCCCGGTGTGCCAGTGCCGCAAGGCGGAGGATTAGCCTATTGAGCCGCGGCGCCGGCCCCAAATCAGTACTTTTTAATAGAAACAACCAATAATCTGTAGCAGAATTTTGATATCTGTCAAAATGAAGTTTAAAGTGAAAAAATAAACATATAAAAGAAATAACTGCACTCTCATTTTCATTGCAGCATTACTCACAGTAGCCAAGGTATATACTTAGAACATGTATCCAGTGATGAATGAATGGACAAAGAAAATGTGGTAGGGGCCAGCGCTGTGGCTCACTTGGTTAATCCTCTGCCTGCGGCACCAGTATCCCATATGGGCGCTGGGTTCTAGTCCCGGTTGCTCCCCTTCCAATCCAGCTCTTTGCTGTAGCCTGGGAGCGCAGTGGAGGATGGCCCAAGTGCTTGGGCCCTTGTGCCCACATGGGAGACCGGGAAGAAGCACCTGGCTCCTGGCTACAGATCGGCACAGTGGGCCTGCCATAGCGGCCATTTGGAGAGTGAACCAACAGGACGAAGACCTTTCTCTCTGTCTCTCTCTCTCTCTCATTGTCTATAACTCTACCTGTCAAATAAAAAAAAAATGTGGTAAATATACACAGTGGAGTATTATTCAGCCATAAAAAAGAATTAAATAAAAACATCTTCAGCACAATGGATGGAACTGGAGCTCATTATATTTAGTGAAATAATCCAGACACAGGAATGCAAATACTGCATATTCTCCCTCCTAGAGACTGGAAAGGGCTAAGGGGAGGGGGAAGGTTGGATAATGGGTACCGAAACACAGTAGGGTGAATCTGGTATGTTGCAGCACAGTGGGATGACTGCAGCTCAGGACAGCGTATTGTCTTCTATATAAGGTACTGGAGCAGTGGAGCTGGTAGTCTATAAATATGAACCACAGATAAGGAAGTGGAAATCTTGGTTACTTGGTATGTTTGGCTTATGTTGTATATATACAGTGAGATGCTGCTCTGGACCCATTAAAGACATGCCAGTATTATATGTAATTCAAAATTTAAACATGAATTTAAAAAAATAGAATATTCCATTGATGTTGCCGGGAAAATTATGATCCTTAGGAGTTCTGGCTGTTTGGAGAGACCCAAAAGCAACTACTTTTGGTGCAAAGCCCCTGGTGGCATCCCTGTAGTTGGAGAAGAGTCTTTCAGATGCCCAAGGAATCATAGTAGGCCGATGGCACCCTGCAGCTGGAGGGCTAGCCAGGTTCACCATGGTCTGTCAGGTGGTGAGCTGTTTCCCTGAGATGTTTATTGCTACAGTGTGTGTGAAGACACCAACATAGATCAAGAAATGCAGGCAAGGAAGGACAGCCAACAAAAGGGGGAAGGAAATAAGAGGCTTTAAGACTTTGATTTAAAATTCATGAAACCAGAAATGAATGATTTAAAGCGTATTTGTTTATGTTTGTTTACCACTTGGTGCCTAGTGTTCTTATGATATAATTTGCTTCACAATTTTAGGATCTATTTTACATACCAATAACACCTTACCCTTCCCTGTATATAGTGCATCTCATCCAGAGACTGTGTGGGTATCTATCTATAGAGACACACACTCACTCACACAGCATAGCTAATATATACACAGAGGGAGAGACAGCAAGTCACCTCATCCCAATAAATATTTTGGTAGTGAGATAGTGTGTTGAAGGATGATAAACAGTGCAAGTTTTCTGAGTCTGCCTGTCCAGTGACTGACTAAACCACAACATGGGTTTGCATTTTTCTCTTGCTTCCTGCCACACTTAGCCCAGAGTTGATGGACATTGAAAATCAACCAGCAGGAATTATACTCTATTTAAACAGTTTAAATTTTATATCTACAGAGGATTGATGACTGATTAAACTATCAAATTATAATGTTAAGAAAACTTATGGGAAAATGATTTTCTAGGTGTTCTAAAAATACAGTACTGTAGGTTGATAATAGCATAATAGATTCAAAAGGGCGTCTGGGCTGGCATACTCACCAAATTTTAGATTCTTGTGATTTGATATATAGGAAGATAAGCTTATATTACACAACTTTAGCACACTAAGACCAGGAACTGGCTTTTATAATAAGTCAGCTCATTCCAAATTATTTTCTTTTCCTAGGTTTTGCAGCCGTGTGACCATTTCTGAATATAACAGATTCTCTCTATGCCCAAATATTTAATTTGGAGAGCAGAAGCTTCAGGTATAAATATTTTATATTGTATTAACAAGGATGCTTATTGCAACCCTGCATACAATATTGAGATACTGGAACAGCCTAAATGGTTGTATAAATATAGTATTTTTATCCAATATCTTCTTGAATAAAGGATGATGTATGCATGCATATACTGCCCACGAAGACAGCCATGTTGTGTTAGTAACTATTGACATCAGATTGTAAAATAGCATATGTAGTGTAATTCACTTATATGTGATTATAGGTAGATAGATAGATATATAGGTAAATAATAGTGGGTGTGAGTAAATGGAGCTATTACATAGGAGGGGGTCCCCAAAATCCATGGAAAATGTGAATTACATTGTAATTCGATTTTTCCATTAAACTTTTGAAGTGCTCTTGTATACTGACATATGAGTATAGCAGGGAGCAGTTCATAAGTTGTTAGCTGGGATCATTTCTACCTGACCCTTGAGTGACATTTACTCTTAATACCTTGTTTGAAATAATGATCATCCACTCTTCTTACAGGAGTCAAGCATGCACAGCATCTGAACCAGGCTGCTCATCACTCCCCTCCTTGAAGTATTTTCTCCACTAGGCTTGCAGGATAGGAGCCTGTCCTGGTGTTCCAGTTCCCTCATAGGCCATCTGTCAGTTCCCTTCTACCTCCTGTTCTTTCTTTTTGAAAAGCTTTGTTTTATTTATTTGAAAGACATAGTTACAAGGGCAGGGGGAGGGGAGTGATGGATCTTCCATTTGCTGATTTATTCCCCAAATGGCCCCCATGGCCAGGGCAGGGACAGAAGGAAGCCAGGAGCTAGAAGCCTCCTCCTGATCTCCCATGTGAGTGGAGGAGCCCAAGCATTTGGGCTATCTTCCTCTGCTTTCCCAGGACCATTAGTGGGAGCTGGATGGGAAGTGGATTGTGGATCAGCAGCTGGGATTTGAACTGGAGTCCATCCGGAATGCCAGCGTCTCAGGCTGCAGCTTTGCCTGCTATACCACAGCACTGGCCCCTTCCTGATTTCTTAATGCTGGAACGAGTCACAGTTCCATCTTTGGTTCTCTTCTGCTACCTTGATGGCCACCCCCAGGCTTATGTCTTTAAACACCATTGACGCTGGATACTGTCAATCATCCTTCGGCATCCTTGTGTTTCTCTTCTCTTTCTCTCTAGAAGCTAGGGGGTTAAAATGGTATTTCCTAGACTCTTTTGCCACTTGGACCATGAAGGCAATCAGGTTCCGCCATTGAGGACTCAGAAAAAAAGCAGGAGATGGAGAAGATGCCATCCATATCCCTGTGTCGGCTATACCTGACACACAAGTCCCAACAGACCCGAGTGTTTCCAGCGTTCACATCGCCACATTTCACGTCTCTTCGCCCGTTTCCTGCGTGGGAGGCACATATGGTGGTCATGGTGACAGTTTCTCATTACTGCTGTGAGGGAAGGACTTCAGAATTTAAAAATCTGAATTTCATCCTTCCGGGCCTCCTGTCCAACTCTGTCCTTGACATTGCTGTTTGAATTTGCAATGGGCGTCTCATGTCATCCAAAACTTAAGTGCCTCCTAGGGTCTGCGTTAGCGGGAAGCTGGAGTCAGGAGCCAGAGCAGGGGGAAGAATGCAGACACTGAAGGGAACACGAGTGCCCTAATCAGAACCTTAACCAGGAAGCCAAATGCCTGCCCCAGCTTTTGTTTTCTTGAATGGAGAGAGAGAGAGAGAGAGGTAGAAAATAACATACCTTAGGGCTTGTATGTAGAATATGGGCTGACTCAAGGCATTCAGATCTGGCTGAAGAGCCCATGAGAGTATAGCAGGCATGGAAAGCCAAGATATCATGGGAAAAAAAAAAAAGACCTAAATGAATGATCTCTGTGAGTGAGATCCCAGTGGAAAGAACGGGGCCATCAAAGAAGGAGGTACCCTTCTCCGAAGGGAGGAGAGAACTTCCACTTTGACTATGACCCTATCGGAATAAGATCAAAGTCAGCGAACTCTAAAGGCTTCCATAGCCCTGGCAACTCATGACTAGAGCCTAGGGAGATTACTGACGCCATGAACAGGAGTGTCAAATTGTTAAGTCAGCAACAGGAGTCACTGTGTACTTATACCCCATGTGGGATCTGTCCCTAATGTGTCGTCTAAAGCCAAGTGATGCTATAACTAGTACTGAAACAGTATTTTTATACTTTGCGTTTCTGTGTGGGCACAAACTGATGAGGTCTTTACTAATTATATACTGAAGTGATCTTCTGTATATAAAGAGAATTGGAAATGAAAAAAAAAACAACATGGTGTTAAAATGGAAATGGCATAGAAAATTAATTAATTTGAAAAAAAAATTATGTAGGATCTCTGTCTTTAATGTGCTGTACATTGCTATTTAATGCTATAATTAGTAATCCAATGGTAGTTTTTTCACTTTATGTTGCTATATGGGCAAAATGTTGAAATCTTTACCTAATATATACTAAACTGATCTTCTGTATACAAAGAGAATTGAAAATGAATCTTTACATGAATGGAAGGGGAAAGGGAGCGGGAAAGGGGAGGGTTGCGGGTGGGAGGGAAGTTATGGGAGGGGGGAAGCCATTGTAACCCATAAGCTATACTTTGGAAATTTATATTCATTAAATAAAAGTTTAAAAAAAAATAAAACATACAAAAAAAAAAAGAATATGGGCTGATTCTCACTTTGGTGCTGCGGCTTTACCAACCATCCTAGCAGTACAAATGTCAGCATTAGCTATAATAAATAGCACATACCATATACCAGATCCTATTCAAGGTATTATTTATGTTTAATCTTTTTATCAAAAATCAAAAAAAAGGGAGGAAAAGAAGAGAAAAGGGCAATAACATCAAACCACAAGATAACCCTGAGATGGGTTATGCTCCTTGCCTGCTCCAGTTCCTCTGCCTTGAAGTTCTCTTCCCTGGAGACAACCACTTTAACCACTTTGACTGTTTTCCCAGTTACTTACCTCTGTATTTTAAAGTAATAAGGTTGTATTTCAATATCTTCAATGTTCCGCTTTAAATATTTAGTGACTCTACACCTTGGGAGATGATGACTCAACTTCCCTATGGCACCTCTTTCATCTTCTCCTCCCCCATTCCTTCAGTATAGCTATTTCACATCTTTTAATTTCAGCCTTTGTTTCATTATGACCTTATAAATATTTATAGCTAAAACTTTTTATGTCGTTTTTAATTTTCCTTGCAGTTAATGACCTTACTTTTAATATTTATTTATTTATTACTTATTTTTAAAGACTTATTTATTTTATCTGAAAGGCAGAGTTACAGAGAGAGATCTTCTATCGCTGGTTCAGTTCCCAAATGGCCACAAAGGCTGGGGTTGGGCCACGCCAAAGTTAGGAGCCCGGAGCTTCATCCAGATCTTTCTGGGTACAGGGGCCCAAGTACTTGAGCCATTTTCTGCTGCTTTTCCAAGCTCATTAGCAGGGAGCTGCATTGAAAGTGGAGCAACTGAGACACAAAATGGCACCCATATGGGATGCCAGTGTCACAGACAACAGCTTAACCCGCTGTGCCACAATCTAGTCCCATGGCCTTACTTTTTAAAAATGTTGCTTTCCGCCGGCGCTGCAGCTCACTAGGCTAATCCTCCGCCTTGCGGCGCCGGCACACCAGGTTCTAGTCCCGGTCGGGGCACCGATCCTGTCCCGGTTGCCCCTCTTCCAGGCCAGCTCTCTGCTGTGGCCAGGGAGTGCAGTGGAGGATGGCCCAAGTCCTTGGGCCCTGCACCCCATGGGAGACCAGGAGAAGCACCTGGCTCCTGCCATTGGATCAGCGCGGTGCACCGGCCGCAGCGCGCCTACCGCGGCGGCCATTGGAGGGTGAACCAATGGCAAAAGGAAGACCTTTCTCTCTGTCTCTCTCTCACTGTCCACTCTGCCTGTCAAAAAAAAAAAAATGTTGCTTTCCAGTAGAAACTGGCGCAAGCCCTTGGGCCCTTGAACCTACATGGGAGACCCGCTCCTGGCTCTTGGCTTCAGATAGGCAGAGCTCCAGCCATTGTGGCCAATTGGGGAGTGAACCAGCTGATGGAAGACCTCTCTCTCTGCCTCTCCTTCTCACTCTATATAACTCTGACTTTTAAGTAAAATAAATAAATCTTTTTAAAAAATTGTTGCTTTCTATGTACCCATCACTAATTATTTTTTTCAATTCTAAGAACACTAACCATCCCCTTAGTCAAACACATTAAGCAATCTACCAGTTGCTTTTACTTTTTGTTCTAGTCAACTTGAATCCTTAACCCTTCTGTTCATGTAAGGATGCCACTGTGTGTCTATCATTTAGGACCTCTTCTTGCTGTAATCTTTGGGATTGCCTATTTCCTGGTTCCCTTTTTTTCTTCCTGTTTTTATCTCCTTGTTTTGTTGGGTGATAGCCTTATGAGATTCCTGAGAAAGCACAAGAGAAATTTTAATCTTAAGTGTCATTATTCTATCTCACACTTAATTGATAGTTTGGCTGGGTACAGAATTCTAGTATGGACCTCATTTTCCCCTGAGACTTTGACAGCTTTACTTCACTGTCTTCTAACTTCCAGTACTGCCATTGAGAAATTTGATGCCACTACTTTTTTTTTTTTGTGACCTTTTGAATAGGATCTACCACAATTCCCCTCAGAAAGTTTTTAGGACTGCTTTCTATGTGCTACCTGGGAATTTCAATGTAGCTTGATAATAACTGTATTTCATTTCTTCTTCAGGGTACTATGTAGGCTGTTTCAATCTAGAAAATTATGTCCTGCTATTCTGAAAATTTTTCAATGGTTTTTTTTTTTTCATAATGTCTTCTCTTTTTTCTCTGTTTTCATTTCTGAAACTAGTATTGGTTGGATGTTGAGTTCCCTGGATGTCTTAGATTTCATTTGTGAACTTTTAATATACATTTTTCTATTTCCTAAAATATTACCTCACCTTTGTTTGAACCTATTAGTGAATTTTTTCAATTTCTTATATTTTTAATTCCTAACTTTTCTTGCATTGACCATGGACAAGACTCTGCTGTGTGATCCTGGGCAAGTCACTTACCCTTTCTCTGCCTGTTTCCTCATCTGTGGAATAGGATACTAGTACCCACCTCATAGGGCTGTTTTGGTGACTAAATGTTTCAATATTTATAAGGCTCTTTGTAGAGTACTTGGCACAGAGTAAGTTATAGGTAAGCACAGCACATAAAGAGCTCCCTGCCCTTGTTTCATGGATGCAGTGTCTGTGCTGTTTCCCTGGGAGTACTGTTTCCTTCTGCATTGTTTGTGCTGCCTCCTCTTCACTGCTGCTTCATTTCCATCTCTTTCATGGTAGAAACACTTCTCAAATGTGTGGTGATTGTTGGTTGTACACGTGCATCTACTGGAGAGCCATAGAAAGCCGGGTGGAAGCTGTGTGCATGTATGCATTTTCTATTGCTCTTCTAATGAGTTATCACAAGTAGAATGCTTAAATCAACACAAATTCATCACTTTCCAAGTCTGAGGGTTGGAAGTCCAGCATGGAACTCACCAGCCTAAAATGAGGGTGTTGGCAGGGCTACTTCCTGGTCTGGAGGCTCCAAGGGGGAATCTGTTTCCTTGCCCTTCCCTATTCCTAGAGGAAACCTGCATGATTAGGGTCATGGTCCCCCTCCTCCAACTTCAAATCCAGTGATGTTGGGTTGAGTCCTCATATCTTTTCACTCACTCTAGCCCATAGTCTCAGCTCCCTCTGACTTTCCTCTTGCACCTCTCTCTTTTACCTTTAAGGAGCCTTGGGATTTCATTGGCTCATCTGGTAACGTAGGACAGTTTCCCTAATTTAAGATTGGCCATTTTCCTCAGAATCAGCCCTTAAGGCATTCGGATCTGGCTGAAAAGCCCATGAGAGTACTTCAGGCATGGAAAGCCAAGACACCCTGGAAAAACAAAACAAAACAAAAAAAACCCAAAACCTAAATGAAAGATCTCTGCAAGTGAGATCCCAGTGGAAAGAACAGGTCATCAGAGAAGGAGGTACCTTTCTCTGAAGGGAGGAGTGAACTTCCACTTTGACTATGGCCTTGTCTAAATATGATCAGAGTTGTCGAACTCAAAAGGCTTCCATAGTCTTGGCAACTCATGACAAGAGTCTAAGGTGATTACTGACACCATAAACAAGAGTGTCAATTTGTTAAGTCAACAACAGGAGTCACTTACTCCTCATGTAGGATCTCTGTCCTCAATGTTCTGTACATTATGATTTAATGCTATAACTAGTACTCAAACAGTATTTTTCACTTTGTGTTTCTGTGTGGGTGCAAACTGTTGAAATCTTTACTTAATATATACTAAACTGATCTTCTGTGTATAAGGATAATTGAAAATGAATCTTGATGTGAATGGAAGGGGAGAGGGAGCGGGAGAGGGGAGGGTTGTGGGTGGGAGGGAAGTTATGGGGGGGGGGAAGCCATTATAATCCATAAGCTGTACTTTGGAAATTTATATTCATTAAATAAAAGTTAAAAAAAAAAGATTGGCCATTTTTCAACTTTAGCCCATCTTCAACCTTAATATCCCTTTGCTGCATGACTTCACATATTCACAGATTCTGGGGATTAGGTCCCTATTAAGGGGCCACTATTATACCCAGAGCAGTGTGTGTGAATCCCCTCTACCTACTGACTTTGCTGAGCAGTGGCATTGACCTTTTCCTGGGCGCTCTGACTCTCTGTAGTGGTAGGCATCTTCTATAGGACAAGCTGATTTCTTTAAAGAATAAAAATTCAACTTTTTGCTAATGGATGTTTTGGGGGGGAGAGGGTATCCCAGGCCACAGCCCTTTAAGAGACTGAAACCTCAATCCCTTTCTGAGGTCAGGAAGGCACAGCTCATTGCCTGCCTGTGTGATTTACAGGAGGGCTGTTGAAGACCTGACGCTGCCCTGTGCAAACTTCTTTTCTTTTTTCCAGGACATGATTTTGACATAATTTCAGACATATTGTCAAACCCGCCTCCACCACAAGGAAGTGCCTTATCCCCCCCACTCAGATTCCTCAACTGATAACGGTTGCTTTTCCATTCCCTCTCTCAGTATATATACAAGGTGGATCCTGTCTTCTTGGCAGGAGTATTTGATTCCTATAGCAATATTGCCACACACATCATGGCTCCAACAACACAGGTTGATCATCCTACAGTCCTGTAAGTGAGCATTCTGCAACTGGGCTTCATGGACCCATATGAAGATTTTTTTCTAAGACTCATTCCTTCTGGAGGCTCTAGAGGGAAACTCACTTTCTTGAACTTTATGTCCTCCAAGGCCACCAAATTCCCTGTGCTTGTGGCCCCATTTCTCCCCCTTCAAAGCTAGCAGACTAGCATCTGCTCTCTATTCTACCTCTCTCTTCCACATTCGAGGACCCTTATGGTTACATCGGACCCACCTGGATAACCCAAGATAAACTCCTTAAAATCAGCTAGTTAGCAACCTTCATTCCATCTGCAACCTCAATTCCTCCCTGCAACGTAGGGGACTAAGACACGCACCATTACTCTGCTTTCACCACCTGTACCCATCATCCTTTAAGCACTTCTGTATTTTCTAGAAGAGCAAGGTAGTCTAGGTTCATTTTGTCTTTTCCCTATCCTTGCTCTGGAATTAGCCATCTATTGCCTCATTTAACGCACAACAGGACAGGGACTGGAATCCAGTGCGTTTTATCTCACGCCCCTGCCCCAAGCTGTTGGATTGCTCTGTATGGCATGGAACCTTGTTCTCCTAACATAAAACCCATTTTGAAAGTGAAGAAACTGATTCCCCGTTTACTATTAGAGAGTAAGTATTAAGCAATACTTTCCAGTGTGTATCTGAGTATGGGAAGTTGGGATAAAAATACCATGACTATTTCTGACTGAAAATTATGTCTTGGCTGACAACAATGAACCATGTAATAATATTTCTTTTTTAAAAATATATTTATTTATTTGAGAGGCAGAGTTACAGAGAGAGTGAGAGACAGAAAGAAATGTCTTCCGTCTGCTGGTTCATTCCCTGCATGACCCCAAGAGCTGGAGTTGTGCCAATCCAAAGCCAGGAGCCAGTTGCTTCTTCCGGGTCTCTCACTCAGGTGCAGGGGCCCAAGGACTTGGGCCATCCTCCATGCTTTCCCCGGCCATAGCTGAGAGCTGCATCGGAACAGAAGCAGCTGGGACTTGAACCGATACCTGTATGGGATGCCGGCACTGCAGGCTGCGGCTTTACCCACTGCACCACAGTGTCGGCCCCAATATTCCTTTATTGACTTTAAGTAAATGAAAATCTATGTGCTGAGATGCTTGTCTGAGATAAGTAGTTTTCTTGCAATCAACTCTATATACTTTTATAATACATATTCATATTATATCATTTTCAGTTACCAAGGCTCAATTTAATAATTTAATAATGGAGCTTTAATAAGTGAGTTGGGTTTCAAACATGAGCATTAAGCTACTTTGTTTGTTCACATTCTTGATCTGAAGTTAGTGATTAATTTAAGGATTGACTCGGATAATATTTCCTCACAACTTAATTAATGATGTTGATTTTGGCATAACATTTAATTTTTTATTTTTTTTTGTGCAAGATGATGTGTTCAACTTAACAATGTGGGCTAGAGTTGATTGAGCCCAGTATAACAGGAAACCGTTGAGATATTAACCACCCGCCCCAACCAGCATTTATAATAGAAATAAGCTTTCACCATAAAGCCTCTCCAACAGCCCTTGTAACTATAATGGCACTAGCAGGTGCCGCCACAATAAAGAAGCCAGCCTCCCCGTGAACAAATATTAAATTAAAAAAATCAATCAATCTGCAGTTGCAGTTCTGTCTGGTCCCAGCATCATTTCTTCCAGCAAGGCAAGCTCATGGTTTGTCAGGGCATCTTGAACAGGTTAAAGCCCTTTGGAGTCATTGTTTTTAAAAAGCCTCCGAGGCGATCGGCTTTGGCACCAGCAAGTAAATACTGATGGGACTCTCAGCCTGTGAACAGGTCCTCTGGTCCTAAAACCAGGTGGGAGATGGCAGGAGTTTGCAGGGTGGGCTCATGTCAGTCCGTACTGTGGTGTTTCCTGTAGCAGAGCTACGAAAGAGCCATTTATGCTTCGGGGTGTGGCATCCTCAGACTGGCGGGGTCCCCTGTCTCTCACTTGGCCTCAAGATAGCATCCTTAGCCTCTCCTGCTCCATCCTTCTCTTTCTAAAGGGCTGTGCGCTACCCTTGCCTGCCCAGGACACCTACAGTCCTTCCTTTCACGTCTGTCTCTATTCCAAGACCCCTACCCTGCCCACTCTTTCTCCCAGTCTTTCTCTTTGATGCAGGAGTGGCCAGTTTCAATTCTCCAGCTCCCAGCCGCAGTGCCAGGCAGTCTGTTGGGCTATACGGGAACTGTCCCTGAAGACTAATTTGGGAGCCTGCTGTGGAGTCTCCACCATGCTTCCAGTGCTGTACTCCCAACAGCCATGACAAGCCCCAGCTCTGGTGCTGGCTCACGGCTGTTGGCTGTCTGGGCTCCAAGACACTCTGATTTTCAGCCCCGAGTGTCTCTGTTGTGCTGAGACTCCACATTCTGCTTTGTCCAGGTCAAGGCATGCTACCTAAGAATGATCTAGAACAGTGCTTCTCCAACTTTGCTGATATAGCAATCATCTGGGGACATCTCAAGGGGCCAGTTCTGAGTGAGCAGTTCTAACAGGAGCAGGAACCTGCACTTCTAATCAGCTCCTGTGTGCCTGAAGCTGCTGGCCCGTGGACCACACTTAGGGGAGCAGGATCGAGGATGAGGTGACTTGAGGAATCGTCAGAGAGGAAGAAAATATTTATTTTGGGGAGATGTGTGAAATCGCCATTGCTCTATAATGAAACACGTGCCTGCAAATTGTCTCTTCAACCAAATTATGAAGCATTTGGCTAACAAGCCAATGCAAAAAGGTCCGTATAGATGACGTCATGTGTTTTCTAGTTAGGACTTCTGTGAACATAGTGCTAGGATGCTACCCTTGTGTCCGTGTATAAACTATGGATTAACGAATCCCCTAAAATTAATTAACACATAATAAGAGACAGATAAGGTAGTTTCCCACACTGCCTCCACACAATTTGTGACATTTTTCTTTGGATCAGGGAGGAGATTTATGAATAGTTTGTAGAGAGTGACACATGTGAAATAAAAAAAAAATGAAAGCTAAATTTACTAAAAACTTTCCTCTGTCACTGAATGAAAGATTCTTTACCCTCATTTCATGTGTTTTCATTTTCATGTTAAAAGAGGAAGAAAAAGTTGACAACGTTGTGTGCACACTTTAAACCAACAGCTCTTCTATCTTTGCCCTGGGCAAAAAAATCACCATAAACAAGAACAGATCTGAGGCCCTAAGCTGATGCCTCTGATTTAGGCCATAGTTGTATTAAAACACCTGTCACACACACGCACCTGGTACTTTTTAAAAAATAGTTTTCCATTTGACAGGAGTTTTCTGGATAATTTCCTGGTGTGTATTTCTTACTCCATCAGGAATGTTTCAAGTTGGATAATATAGTAATTTAGAAGGGGAGATGATGGATAGGGAGAGATTCTGGCACAAAACTGCATTTTGGGAGTCTGGTCCACCTGTGGAGAGGATTTGTGTGTATGTGTGTGTGTGTGTTGTGGTGGTGTTGGTGTAGAGGGCAGAAGGCTGGGGGAACAATGACATAGCTCTAAACATGTCAGGAGTTTTAGTTCCTAAATCATGTAAGTCCTCTGAGGCTCAGTTTTCTCATCCATAAAATGGGAATGGCAAGTAGTGCAGTACAGCTATTTACTTCTCATATTTCTTTGGAAATCATATGAGATGATGCATGGAAATGAAATGGAGAAAGTCATAAACCTACGGCCACATCCTAAACTTTATTAGAGTAGTTCTCAAAGGCCAGGCGTCAGAACATCCCCACATCCTCCATGCTTATGGCCTTAAACTCTGTGGTCTTCACTGGTTAAATAAAGTGGTGAAGAACCTCGTTCTACACCTGGTGGGAGCCCTGTGAATTCCCTTTCCTCCCAAGCTTCAGCAAATCTCCATGGAGTTCCCAGCGACTCCTGTCTCCTCCCCTAGAGGAGGGAACACACAGGCACACACGCATACACACACAACCGTGTGAAGACATGGCGGGAAGACAGCCATTACCCCATTACCTTAAAGTGAGGTAGAGAGGCCTCAAAGAGCCCAGCCCTCCCAAGAGCTTAATCTTGGACTGTGAGAAGATAGACTCCTGCTGTTTAAGCCACTGGGTCTATGGGTGCAGGCTTTTCACACCAGCCCTAGAAAATGAATACTGACCAGTAAATAAATCAAGAAATGGATTATGGGTTGAGAAATAATTCAAAGCACTTATGTGATCTTTAAAGAGTAAAAGTGGAACAAAACCTGGTAAGATGAATGGTAATGATCTATTGTAGTTAATCCAACATAACCAAATCATTATCAAGTAACCAATATAAAAACAATAATGGAACATGGCACATTTTTTCTCATACTAAGTGTTAAAAATTTGATGTGTATAAGGGGCCAGCACTGTGGTATAGTGGGTTAATCCTCTGCCTGTGGCGCCAGCATCCCATGTGGGTGCCAGTTCTAGTACCCACTGCTGCTCTTCCAATCCAGCTCTCTGCTATGGCCTGCTATGGCCTGGGAAGGTGGCCATAGTGCTTGGGCTCCTGCACCCATGTGGGAGACCCGGAAGAAACTCCTGGCTTTGGATCGGCTCAGCTCTGATGGTTGCGGCCATTTGGGGAGTGAACCAGTGGCTGGAAGACCTTTCTGTCTATACCTTTCACTGTCTGTAATTCTACCTCTCAAATAAATTTTAAAAATCTTTAAAAAAAATTTGATGTGCATCTTACACTTTACATATTTCAAGCACTCAGTGGCCAGATGTGACAGTAGCTACCATCTCAGACAGCTTTAGTATCACAAAGCACTGCTATAAAAGTAGAAATGACCACTCCTTCAATGTGGTAAGTTAAAAAAACATTGCCATCATGCAGAAATCGTCATCAGAGAATGCACACACTAGTTCCTATCCTTGTGGTCTTCTTGGACCCATATCAAGATTTCTTGGTTTGGGAAGAGGCATCCTGCTGAGGAGCTCACCATGGCTGGTTTTGGGGGTTCTTTCCCTCTGATCTGTCCCTTGTTCAGGTTCACTCACAGCCCCATTTCTAAAAAGGACTGTGTGAGAATGGGACCCCAACCCTGGGCGCTCAGTAAGCACTAACAGCTATTGTCCCTTTATTGTCTCTGATGTACTAAGCACCTATTAAACGCCTGATCCCACTCTCATTGCTGGGGGTACAGCATGAATGAGAAAAACAGTCTTTACCTCTTGAGAACAGGAACCAGGTTTTCTGTTTTATTTCATGTTGTAAAATAGGTGGCAGAATAGATGATAAGCATTTCATACATGTTTATGTAGCAGTAAGATCAAAATGTAAAAAAATATCAGAAAACATTGTGCGCTTGGTGTGGGTTTGGAATTTGGTGGCCAGGGCACAATGGGTTTTCCACAATTCCCTGTTTTCTCTCTCAGCAGGCATTCCTCAGAGGTTGTCTGGCTGACTGTCAGTATGCTCTGTTGTGAGCGGTGTTTTGACAGCTCGAGATCAAATTTACTTTCCTGTAAGTTTCACTTGAATATCATACGAGATTGTTTGAGTGTTTAGTCTACGTTGCCAATGGGCATTCAAAACACTGAAAATTACATGGAAGGGCTATGGAACACAGGAAATTTTAGAACAGGAAATCTCTGTAAGTCTAGTTGAGTCTGTAGTTGCGCCACCCCATAATTATTTTCCTTTGTAATGCTTATCTCCTTAAAATATATAGTGTTTGTGTAAATACACATATACATATGTACACCACACATTCATTAGCAAGCAGAACCTGCATAGTAGTTTGCACAGTAAATTCACTTCTCTCTTTGCAAAGAAATCCCACTAAAATTTACTTAATACCATGTTCTTTCTGGGTTTAAAAACATGCCCTTTCTTTTTTTCTTTTTCTTGACATTTGGTTCCTGCAAATCTCCCTCCTGGAAATGAGGACACTGGCAGTGAATTCCTTTCACATTTTCTTTTTTGTTGTTGTTACGAAGGAAAGTAGAACAACTGTGTTTCCAACCTTTGTAAATAATTAAGGTCCTTGAGTCCTTGTATCATTCTGGTTGCCCTCTGTTGTACCTTCTTGATTTCAATAATATTCTTTTCATATTAATGCGATCCGTCTTGTAGGACTGCTCGCGCTGCATTCCAAATGGAGACTCTCCTCCAGCCCCCTCCATTATAAAGCAATAATTGTTGTTGACCTGCATTCTTTGGCTGTACATCCACGGTTCCATTTCCTCTTTTTCAGCTGCCAGAATTTTCCCCTACAGCTTGTTCACCCTATACCTTCATGATTACCCAATGACCCATTAAACTTCAAACTTCAAGGCAAGCTTCACCCCTGTTCTGTCTGTTCCTGTTCACTGTCACCTGCAAAATGCAACTGCTACACTAAGAAGCCATGCCTGCTGACAATATAAATAGATTCCACAAGTGTGTGGGGACATTCAGACATGAGAGAGCCTGAATGAGCTCATGAGGGGGTAGAAGAGGCAAATCAATGAAGTTTTCTGGGTCCAAGGATGCAATAGCCACGTGTCCAGGTCACTGCTACATTGGTGCCACTGTCAGCGGTGAACAGCTCCCTCAGAGGAGCTGTTCTGTGAGCTGCTGTCATGTTTCCTGCACCTTTTTCTGACCCACCTGAGTCTCCCAGCTCTTCCCTGTGTCTCTAGGGCACCCAGTTTCTGGCTCCTTAGAGGACCAGAACATTCTTCTTTCCCACCTCTAACACACTGTCTCTACCCAGTACAAATTATTCTGCATATGGCTGCCAAAATAATTTCTCATGCCTGGCATTGGGAACGTGGTGCTCAGTGACTTAATCCTCCAGCGACTCTTCATGGCCCTAATCAGATCAGTCCTTGCACTGCTGCCTGTGGAGGCCTCCAGCAACTTGAACTAGTCTTGCCTGTTTGAAGTGATCTCATGCCATTTTCCTGCCTTCTTATCTCCCCCTGCTAGATGTGGCCCTCCTTCACATCTTCGTCCCCTTCTTTCTCTCCCCAATAACCTCACATGGTTGTTTTTAACATCTTCTCACTTCTCTGTCGCTGCAAATTACAAATTGAAGTTCAACTTCTTAAAAGTTGTGCTTAAATAACTTCACCCAGTCACCAACTATTCTATTCATGCAACAGTGGCAAAATGCAAATAGTTGTCTCAAGCCATACCTCCATGTTGGAAATAGCTGTGTTCCTCTTAGATATGCACATTTATTCTAGAAGCGCCAAAGCCACTGGGAAGCTGGCACTGTTTTATCAGTTGCCTTCAGCTAATTTGCCATTTGGTTTTAAAAAATCAGACAAACTAATGATTTTATAATCATTTGGTTAGTAAATCATTTATTTTATCTGAGACTACTAGAAATATCTGGGCTGGAACAACGCAACTTTTTCCTTAATGTTTCTCAAGGGATTGTGGATGCATGTGTGTGTGTATGTGTGTGTACATTGTATGTACTGGGAGAGGGGTAGGGTTATCAAAAAGATCTAGGCAAGATTTTTAAGAACACATATTTTAGACTCCTTTTTACCATCCAGGTTGTCCTTTGCTAAATCATTTTTATTCTAATTATTCTCTTTTCATATTGATGATGGCCATTTTATAGGGTTGCCTTTATGGCACCCCAGATGGAGCTGTTCTCCAGCTACCTCCCTGTGGTGTGATCACACCTGTGGAACTTCATTTCAAAGCAGCCCAGTCAAGATTCAAAGGGTGCAAAATAAAACATCTCACTGCCATTTATTTAGCCCCTTTCCTTACCCTCTCCCTTTGGATAGAGGACATATCAGATATTAAAGTGATAAGAACAGATACTACACTTGATCTTAGCCAAAAGACCAAGAAGCAATACCCTCTACCTTTGGAAAAAAAAATTAAAGGGTATTTCCAACTTTGCTGATTTTTTGGGGAGAGATGCTTTCAATCCCTATTTTGAGAATGAAAATGGTTCCCCCCTTTCTGAAGGCATTTTGCCAACATCTGTTAAGAGCCTATATCTCCACTTCTGGAAATCCATCAGCAAAAATATTGTGAAAGATTTATATTAGTGCTGGATTGCATGTAAATGGCTGGATTATGGCTATGCTGTAGATAGTACGTGGCGTGACCCAGCTATGCTGTGTGGGACATGGTGCAACCCAGCTCTGCTGTGGCTGGGACATGGTGGGACCCTTCTTCCTTTGTCTTTTGACCCGTCTTAGACAGCTGTGTCCAGAAAGCAAATGTGACTTTAATGTCGCGCCTGGCAGAGACAGGATCTTGCAACTTTTGAAAAATTAGAAAAATTGCTTTCTAAAAATCTCCCAGCGTTTCTGCATTCTAAGATGGGAAATCTAAATTTGTTCTTGGGGATTATTGAGTTGTTAACTGAATGGACAACACGTCGGTAGCCTCCATGTCCATCAGAACTGTACATCCTCTGGATCTCATTTTCTTGAGAAAAAGCAATCTTTTTCTTGTTGAAGTCCCCGTTATATCTAGTTTCTGTTATTAGCAGCTAAAAGTAATTCCTAACTAATGCAGGATATTTATATGATAGTTACAAGCTGGCAGAATTTGGGATATCCAAGTTAAAAATACCCTGAAATTATTTTTATTTAACTTAGGAACATGTTTTAAGTGTGTAGTCTTGTAGATAAGTAGCAATGATGACAATTAGAGTATAGAGAGTAATAGTGTGCCAAGCCTGTCCACAGAGGTGATTTTATTGGCTCACTGCAACAAGTCTTGGTAAAGTGTTAACAGAAAGGAAACTTAGAGAGCTACGCAGGGTTCTAGCTTTGGACTGGTGCTACCTAGTCTTATATTTTCGTCGATGTATGGTAATGAGACAGACATTCCCAAACAGGGGCATGACAAAGTCCTTGGATTTGGTGAGCTCAAAAATCTCTTTCAGCCACAAAAACTCTGTTATGCAACTGTATTTCTGACCTGAGTCAACAATCTACTGCTCCCATGTCAGCATCCCAGAAAGTTAGCGAAGTTTCCCCTTCTTTTGCATTCTGGATAAGAGGACTAAGCCTATATGGGAAATATTAGTCTAGATGAAGGACTGAGGAGAGGACATCTAGAGAGAGGTGCTCCTGTTTTTTTGTTTGTTGTTTGTTTTTTAAAAGGCCAGTGCCTTTGTAGGAAGGACCGCGGTTTCAACACAAATAAAATGCCTTATTCATTTATTTTATTTGGCTGGCTTCCTTAGATGTTTCCATTTGCAGTCCTAGTCTAGCTGAATCCGGAACATTGAGGTAGCTCAGCAACATGTGATGGACAAGTGGGGGGGAATTACTCGTTAATATTAGGAACAGACCACCCACACTATCTACTCATACCTTGATTTAAAGATGGGACATTTTACAGAAAAAATGATATATCCTCCACGTTGTATTTTTAAGCATTTCCCATACATATTTGTAGTATTTGTGAGGTATAACTGACATCCATGTTAGCTTAAGTTCTTAGAACTACGCTATCAGATATACCAGGTGCTAGATACATTTGGCTATTTCTATTTCATCTGAAATAAATTAAAATGAAATAAAAATTTTAAAACGCAGAGCCTTGGTTATAGCTGCCACATTTTAATGCTTGGTTACCATGTGTGGTTGGTGGTGACCATTTGGACAAATGATAGAAGGTCTCCCCTGACACAGAAAGTTCTAACAGTGCCACTCTAGATGAGCGCACTCTCTCTCAACTGCCCCATTCCTGCAGTACAAGAGGAGGCAATGCAATCCCATTAGAGGAGGGTCCCCCACGGTCTTTGTCTCCTGTGGGCAAGGGTAAGAGGCTTCACAGAATCTGGGGGGTGGGCAGTTCCAAAATGCCCCCAGTTAATTCTCAGCTGTGTTCTCCCCTCCAGTGTCCCCCTGAGAATCACTGTTCCTGAAAGCCTGTGGTGTTGTGCTTCTCAGCCTCAGCTGCTCGTCGGAATCACATGGGAAGCTGGAAACTCCTGATGGCCAGCCAGGCCCCACACAGCAGTTTTGTGTTAGTGGGGCACTGGGATTGTAAAAGGCACGGGGGTTGGGATGGGGGTCCTAGTGGGCAGTCAAGGTGGAAAAGGCACTGTTGTAGGGATTAGTATTTTGTAATTTGAGATTAGCACTCGGTTGATCTCGTTAGGAAATCCTAAGGAGTCACATTTTACTTCCAGGAACACTTCATGACGGCTCCTCTCTAACTTGCTTTTTGAAAGCTACACTATTTCTGGTTACTTACTTTGACTAAGAGATCCCCAGAAAATAAGATCTATGACTTGGTTAATGAAACTTGTGATAAAGACACGTGAATTTCAAATTAAAAACACTTCCAGTGACTTCCTGTGTCTCTTTGGATAAAGCAACAAACAACACACCGTCCATGGCCTTGACTTTAATCTCTGCCTTCCTGCAACTCGCCATGCTCTCTTGCTTTTGGCACTTCCCACGTAGGACTCCCTCCGCCTGGAGCACGCTTCTCTAACGCCCGTCCTGTCCTCCATGCCTGCCATTGCCCTCCCCCTTCCTTAGTCTTGAAGTCTCACCTTCCACGTCTTCAGGGGAGAGCCCTGGAGCCCAGACTCACAGGCATGCTTGCCAACCATTCCAGGGGCTCCCCTGTGTTTTCTAGTCTGCTGGCGATTAAGGAGTCATGTGACTTTTTCTGGCCAATAAAAAGATAGTGGAAATGGTGCTGGATGAGTCTATAAGCAGTAAAAGCTCATGTCTGGTTCTTCCATCTTCTTTTCCTGCTGTGATGATAAAAGTCGCGTTCCAGATGGTACACTCTTCTTCAGCCCAAGGTGCTCTACTGACCATGCACAACACACAGCCCTATGCTGAATCCCGAGCACAGGCAAGAGGGAACTGTTGTGTTGAGTTTGGGTGATGCACTTGTTACTGTAGCGTATCCTAGCAACCCGACTAATACAGGTGTACCTCCCTCTTACATGCTTTCCTTGCAACCCCTATTTTCTCTTTATAACCCTTATATTTCTCTTTATAACACACTTTTTCTAAAGATTTATTTTATTTATTTGAAAGTCAAAGTTACAGAGAGAGGTAGAGACAGAGAGAGAGAGGTCTTCTATCCGCTGGTTCACTCCTCAGAAGGCCACAATGGCCGGAGCTGCGCCGACCTGAAGCCAGGAGCCAGGAGCTTCTTCAAGGTCTCCCAGGAGGGTGCCGGGGCCAAAGGACTTGGGCCATCATCTACTGATTTCCCAGGCAGTAGCAGAGAGCTGGATCGGAAGTGGAGCAGCCAGGTCTTGAACTAGCACCCATATGGGATGCCAGCGCTTCAGGCCAGGGTGTTAACCTGCTGCGCCACAGCGCCAGCCCCTATAACAACTCTTAAATGCAGGTTTCTCCCTTTAGGTCGTCAGATCCCTTCACTGCTGAATGCCCAGCTCTTAGTTTATACGAGCTCGCATGTGTAGGTGGTTGGAGAATACACAGAGGGTGAAGGAGTGAATGAGAGACAGAGCTGAGAGCTAGTTGTATCTTCTTAGTCTTTGTCAGTGTGAAGAGAAGCCCTACGGTTACACCATCCAGAGAGCGAGAAAGAAACTTGGGCATCATCTAAACCAGGTGTTTCTAAATGAGGTCAAAAGACCATCCACCTGAAAATACCCTGGGGGGCGCTGGTTCACACGATGGGTTCAGTTGAAAGAGACCCTGCCACTCTGGAATGCCACTCCTTCACACAGAGGGGAGGTGGAGCCTAAGGGTGAAACACGAATTTTCCTTGACTCATGGAGTTGTCCCGTGCCATTCCACTCACCTGAGTCAGAGTCAGCCCAGAACTCCAGTGGCAAGGCCTGGACAGCTGCATTTTTAGCGAGGACTAGGATTTGAGAACCGTGAACCTCATTTGGCAAAGGGGAAAAGCCAGTGAATCACTTGCCGTGATCATATCATTGTCGTCACTGCTCCGTGGGAGCTGACAGTGATGGGAGCTTCATGAATCATCTCTGGGGGAAAACATTCCAGCCACAGCCCACGTGTGGTCACCCTTCCACATAGTCTTACAGAGAGCCGTTTCCACGTGGAGAGCCGAATAAATCAGAGTACGTAACACAGAATAGATATTAATAAACGATTATTAATTTTAGATTTTTTTCTCTTTTTAAATAAAAGGCTCCTATGAAATTCATTTCAAAATAATTCCCATCACACATTTAATATGCAACTTGGTACACCAAAATGTTTACGTGTCAGAGTGATACTTGTTGTAAAAATTTTTTATTTTTTATTATTATTTTTTTTAATATTATTTTTTTTGACAGGCAGAGTGGATAGTGAGAGAGAGAGAGAGGCAGAGAGAAAGGTCTTCCTTTTCGCCGTTGGTTCACCCCTCCAATGGCCGCTGCGGCCGGTGCATCACGCTGATCAGAAGCCAGGAGCCAGGTGTTTCTCCTGGTCTCCCACGCAGGTGCAGGGCCCAAGGACTTGGGCCATCCTCCACTGCCTTCCCGGGCCACAGCAGAGAGCTGGCCTGGAAGAGGGGCAACCGGGACAGAATCCGGCGCCCCAACCGGGACTAGAACCCGGGGTGCCGGCGCCACAAGGCAGAGGATTAGCCTAGAGAGCCGCGGAGCCGGCCTAATCATTGGCATTTATTGCCGTAAAAATTTTTTAAAAATTATGTTATTTGTTTCCTTGCCAAAGGCTCCTGTTGAGGTAGTGTAACATAGCTGTCCCTGTTCATCAGTGAAGCATTAGGGCTTGAGTGGCCCAGGTGATACGCCTTTGGAGGTCCAAGCTTAGAAAGGACACAAAGATTTAGAATTACAGAGGGGTTAGCCCTAAAAGGAAACATCACTTCCAATGAGAAAAATCAAGATAATGTAATGAGGTTTCCCTAAAACTGAATTCCTTCAAGTTAAATATCTGTTCTTTAGTATCATATCGTCCTCTGTTAGGAGATTAACATTTCCTGCCTTTTCTGAAATATTGGTGGATAGCATAGGGCTATAAATAAGACTATATTTTGATGCTCTTACTCAATAAAATAAATCATCAACAGTCCTACACTGGACCCTGCGCTCATTTTTAGGTGTTTTATTAGAAAAGCCATAGTGTAGAATTCAATCTTAACTTTAAGCAAAGTAACCTGTAGCGGACCATGCCACATGTCAGAACTCGGGTTGGAAGCTGGTTTTCCAGAGGCTCTCTGCTGGCTGCAGCATCTCTCATCCCTGAGCCCCCGTGGGCCCCTCCTGCCCACCTGCCTTCTCCCAGTCATCCCGTTCCGGTACAGGTGCGATTTTTCTTCTGCCCCTAGAGATCTGCTCCCCACGCAGTGTTTCCTCACATACGATGTTATCTTCTTTGTTTCTTTTCTAAACATAACACTGTTTACTCAGGATTTCATTGAGTTTTTAAGACTAAGTTGTTATTTATTCACTTATTATAATAAAATAAAAAAAGATCCATTAAAACTTATTTGACCTTGTGAACAACTTGCAGTTTTGACTGTTTTCCCCCTAAGATAATGCCTCAACCTGAGAATCTAAGGAGAGAACAGAGGGTAACTTTTCAGGCCCAGAGAGGTTATGAATTATTAAATGGGACATTGAGGGAGGTGTGAAGGTGATTGAAAGGGAATCATTTGTTTCTTAAAATACAGTGCATCCTTCTTCTTTTGGATTGAGAAAAAGACAACTGAATAGACTGAAAATTAAAGCAAAACCATTCACTGTGTCTTCATGGGACATAGACTTTTACCCTCCACAAATACCATGCATGATTTAGTGGGGAACACACCAGCAAACAGCCACACTCTTGTCTATGCCTCTCTCTCTCCCTTCAGGGAAAAAAAAAAAAAAAAGGAAGTATCTGGTCTGAGGGACTCCTTAGTATGGAGAGAGGACAGGAGAAAGATTCCGTGATGAGCTGGTGGGAGCCCAACCCTCCAGGTGATCACGGTGAGGGAAGCAGGCTGCTGTCACAGGGCTGCCTGTGTGAGTCGCTGCTCTTAGATTCTCCACCCCACCTCCTGACCCACTCTGCAGGCTCTCCGGAGCCCAGTGCCCGGAGCGCAGTGCCAGGGGACCCTCCGTGGCCCAGGTGAAGTTTCATGTGGGAGCTCTGTTAGTCTTGTCCGTTCATCTTCTCTCATTTGGATATTCCTTTTTTCCTTCTCAGGCTGAAAAATCTTGCCCACACTCCCTGCCCCACTTCATTCCTGGTCATTCATTTGTGCATTTTGTACTTGCAAAAAACCTTCTATGTGCTTCATATGTTAGCACCTTTGTAATCAACATGCTGTGTTCACTTTATTACTATGCTGCATGTGAGAATATTTATATGTACATGAATGGCCCATCTGTGTGTATACACATATATATATATCAATGTACATAAATACACACATGTGCAGTTCCGGGCACATACATATACATGTCTATACACATAAAGGATACAAATAAAACACATGCAGAGAAATAATATCAAATAATATACCCATTTATATTTCAATTTTCCCTATCTTACTTATAGGAAAAGCCTGAGAAAATGTTCAAAAAGTACATTTATAGATAGCTAAATAAATAAAATATGGATTTAATTAAGTCCAAAAGGAGGGAAGTTACCTTCTGGAAAATGACATCATAAAGCAGACAAGCAGGCAGCATCGGGTCCACAGCCTGCACTACCTCGCATGTTTATACGCCCTATATGCTTTCCTAGCCACCACGGCCAAGCTCACGGACAGAACGCAGTGGCTTCTTTCCTGGCTGGAGGGAACGGTCCTGTTCCGTGGCGGCTGGTGAATGATAGAAGGTGTGCCTGCGATAAACCGTGACCTTAGAACACAGATACCCTCGTTTTAGGCAATCCTTTTGGAACATGATTTCTTTCCTCTTCCCTTCTTCTCTTGCTTTGAATTTTTTTTTTTTTTAATTTGAAAAATGTCTCGGTTACTTCCTGCAGTAGGCTCTGAACACTCACAGTATTGTACTGACAGCCCTGCCCTCGGAGATGGAGCATTTAAATCCCTTTCGCTGCAGCAGCATCAGGTCCACGTGGAGGAACGAGCCCCTTCTACAGAGACTCTCCCAGGGTCAGCACCCTTGGGAGGAGTCTCGATGAAGCCACAAGACACTTGGAGTGGCACACATATGGGAAAACCAAGACCAAACAAACAACAACAACAACAAAAACAGGGCAGGATTCTCTCCCTCTCGCTTTTCTTACCAGAGAAAGGCGATGAGAGTACATTGATATTTGATGAATTGATTCTATTCAGAGGAGTGCTATCATTTTAATGTCCCCCTTTTTCTTGAAAACGCACCCACAGTCTCTGAATCCCCATTAATGCAAAGTTCAGATAAAACTGATGAAAAGCATCTGCCATCTTGATAGTTGCCATGGCAGATGGCGCCAGCCTTTCCGCTTTTATCAGTATTAGTATCAGAGCACACTTTGTGTTCCAAGCTGAGATAAAAATCATTGAAGCTGTACCTGGAAGAGGCCGAGCCATGCTGCCGGGCCCACCGCACTGCCTCTCCACACAACTGCTGCATAAAAGCCCTGCACGCCATATTCTCCTGGTTCGTTAGTTCAGCACTGATGATATTTTGCAAACTTGAAGATAAAGGTTTTTTCCTCTTTTTCTTGGCAAAAGCTGCCACTCGCCACCACAACCTGCGTGGGGAAGCTGATGGCCCGGCACCCAGTGCTCCTCTGGCAAGTGCTGTGGGGGGCATCTGGGGCAGCCCGGGACCCTGTAAGGAAGAGGGAGCCCTCTGTATCCCAGGAGCTGAGATTGGCCCGGGCTCTGAGAGGGGTCTGCAGCATTGGCATGCCTGCTTCTGTGTCTCCCTGCCACAGTCACTGCTGCAAAGGGCCACGTGTTGGTGACACAGAATGGAAACCCTGTCTCAGCTCCTCACTCTTGGCCTCAATCCAAGTTCTGCTGCCTCCTGCACAATGGCCCAAGGGGCCCTTGTTTTGTCCCCAGTGCCCCAAAGATGTCCCTTTGAGAGGTAACACCTTCCAAACATACCGACAGCTCCCCCACCCCCACCTCTGGCTTCTTCCTCTTTAGTTATGTGTGCAGTTATTGTTAGCAACATCATGGCTTGATAAATAGAGGGGTTGTGAGATCCTAAGTTATTATGCAAGTGTTGGTGATACTGCCTGGTACAGCATTTGGCTGGTATGTGGGGAGATGAGCAGTAATGAGGAGGAGGGTAAGGATATTTTAAATGAAAGTATACACGAGTCTATATGACATTAATAATAAGGGCTGGGAGCCATTAGAGTTGGCTGTGCCGGTTTTCCAGGCACCTCCGAGAATACTTTGAAAGAATTTGAAAAACAAACAAAAAAAGGGAAATGGACTTTCTTATTTATTCTCCCTGAGTTAAGAAAATTGAATTAGGAGCCAAGGCTCAATTGCTGGTTCTATCACATACTACCTGTGATGTTTTAGGAAGCCTATTGCTCTACGGTTTGTTTTCCACTCCGATGAGAAGTGCATTATGATCACATCCACCCGAAAGTATAGTCATGAGAGTTAAATAATGTGTGTCAGGGACACAAATGTGCAATAAATGCCAATGATTAGTATACTCTTATTTTCATCAGTTTCCTCTATCGTAGCATTGAAATAGTTCTCAAGGGGTCATGTGGCATTAAAACCCACCTCACCAGTGGCTTCTATCTGGATGAGGCACCTGACTACCCTGTACCCAGAATTCCAAGCGTTCTGCAGCTCTGCTCTTGGCTCAGCACCAAGTCAAGGGCCCAGGCATGCTGCTGAGGCGCCCCCACTTTTGCTGGACTTTGGACAGCCTGATTATTACTTCAGGCCCTGGGTTGTATGGGCGAACGTCAATAGTTACCTCCTATCTACTAGTGCACTCTAGAACAGTGTCATTTACCAAGAGCTGCCCCAGAGTGCGGGAGGGCTAGCCTCGCTATTCCAACACCCACTTTCAATTTGGAAGCAATGCCTGCACACATTATCCTAGGCTGCATTTTATCGCAGTGGGATGTGAAAAAGGAAACATGTACTTTCAAGACTATATTCAGTAATTAATATCTTACATTTGAATGTGGAATGACATACATTGTGTTTTTAGATTTTGTGCAGAGGTGTAGGTTATAAACATACAATGAACACCTTGTGGTATGGTTCTAAAGTACACATTTCGACACATGCATACAGTTGTGTCGCCATCACCACAACAAAGACATAGAGGACAGGTTTATCATTTAAAAACAATTAAAAGAACATGTGACCTTTGGAGATAATGTGCCCCTTATGCCCATGCTCTGATAGTCACTCACCTATTTCCTATCCATACTTTTGCATTTTCAAGACTGTCATAAAATGAAATAACACAGTGTACTAAGTGGAGCTAACTGCTTCCATATACTTTAGTGTATTTGAGATCGTTCCGTGTTGTGCATGTCGGTAGGGCCATTCTTGCTGTTAAGTAGCATTCCCTCGCCTGGATGGAGCTCCTTATGAATGCATTACTCAGATGAGGGACATTTGGGTTATTCCTGGTTTTAGGCAATTGTGGAAGAGTTGTGTCCATGTCTTTGCATCAATGTACATTTTATTTCCCACGAGTGATTGCTGGGTGGTATGATAAACATATGTTTATCTGTATGAGAAGCAGCCAAACTCTTCTCAACAGTGACTGTGCCATTTTTGCACTCCCTCCAGTTACATATGAAAGTTCCAGTGGCTCCATGTCCTCACCAGCACTTGGCAGTGTCAAGTTTTTGGTTTTTATTTCATTCTTCCTAGTGAGTTTGTAGTGGTTTCCCAACAGGCAGAGTGGACAGTGAGAGAGAGAGACAGAGAGAAAGGTCTTCCTTTGCCGTTGGTTCACCCTCCAATGGCCGCCGCGGCTGGCTCACCGCGCTGATTCGAAGGCAGGAGCCAGGTGCTTCTCCTGGTCTCCCATGCGGGTGCAGGGCCCAAGGACTTGGGCCATCCTCCACTGCCTTCCCGGGCCATAGCAGAGAGCTGGCCTGGAAGAGGGGCAACCGGGATAGAATCCGATGCCCCAACCGGGACTAGAACCCGGTGTACCGGCGCTGCAAGGCGGAGGATTAGCCTGTTAAGCCACGGCGGCGGCCCCATTGTGTTTTTAACATATGCTTCTCCAGTGAATAATGATGTTGAACATATTTTTTGTATTTTAATTTGTCATCCATATTTTAAAGATTTATAAATTTATTTGAAAGTCAGAGTTACAGAGAGAGAGATACAGAGAAAGAGACTTTTCATCTGCTGGCTCACTCCCCAATGGCCAGGGCTGAGCCAGGCTGAAAACAGAAGCCAAGAGCTTTTTCTGGGTCTCCTACATGGGTGCAGGGGCCCAAGCACTTGGCCCATCTTCCACTGCTTTTCTAGGTGCATCAGCAGGGACCTGGATTGGAAGCTGACATGAACCAGCGCCCATATGGTGTCCCAGGTGGTAGCTTTACCTGTTATGGCACAGTGCCCGCCCTACCAGCCATATATTTTTAAGAAATGTCTACTTAAATGATTTGCCTATGTTTTTTTTTTTTATATGTATATCTGGACACAAGTTCTTAGTCAGATATGCAATTTGCACATATTTTCTCCAGATCTGTAGCCTGTCTTATTTATTTCTATGATTCAAATAAAAACTTGGCAATTTAGAAGTGTATACATTTATCATTTATTACATGTTGCCTTGAGACATTACAGGATGGCTAAATCGACCTAATTAATGTATGTGATATCTCATATACCTTTTTTCTTTTTCTGTTTTGCAGTGAGGACATGTAAAAATCTATTTGTAAAGCAATTCTCAATAATACAATGCCTTGTTATTAATTACAGCCACCAGGTAGAATACTAGGGATCTTGAACCGATTAGGTTTCCTTTCTAAATGAAATGTGGCTTTGTTTGACCACCACTATCCCCTCAAACCCCTCACTCCCCAGAAGGTTTGCCTTCTAATTCTCTTATCAGTGTCTTCCAAACAGCCGAATTTCTTAGTTTGAAGAAGTTCAACTTATTAACGGATTTTGATGGAGTCAGTTTTTTCTCTCATGGATCAAAAACTTTGCAAGGGCACAAATATTTACTGCTTTCTTCTAGAAGCTCTAGAGTTTCAAATTTTACATTTAGTTCTCTGATCCATTTTGAGTTAATTTTTGTATATGATACAGCATATTAAATGAGGTTTTACTGGATGGGGTGTTTTTATTTTGAATTTTTGTACTCTATTCCATCTTCAATACCACACCATTTGGATTACTGTAGCTTTACGGTAATTCTTAAAATCAGAGTGTGAGCTCTCTGACCTTGTTCTTTTTCAAAGTTGAAAACTACATAATGTAAAGCATAAATACACTTCCAACTCCCAACTAAAGTAAGTGTGTCAGGCCTACACACTTATTTTAGAAACCTTCCATGGTTGTGAATGTAGACCAAATAAGAGGCCCACCTCCTATCTCTTCTGAATGTGTACATGCATATTAAAAAGAAGGGAAGAAAAACTAATTTGAATATTCCAAATCCTGAAACACATGCTCCAGTCACAAGCAATGTCTTAGTAGCGATATAGTTAGCTTACATTTAAAAAAAAAAACTGCCTCTGTATTTTTGTGGACAGTTGTCCACCAATCTAACTCTAAAATGCCAGTCCCTCTAGCCTGCTACAGGAAGTCTCTACACATAGGCAGAATATACTGCTCACCGTTAGATGGGGCTTAACCTTAAGAAGCCTGCCTCCTGCAGCTCCCAGCTCTTCACAGAGTTCTTCTGGGTTTGGAGTTCTACTGGGTCCTCACAGCGACCCATGAAGCAGGTCTTCTTCTCCCATTCAGATCAATGTGTGGGGAGTGATGCCTTGGTTATTAGCTTCCCTTTGATGGCTGGATCATGAGCCATGTCTGAATTTAATCCTCCTGGTCCAGTTGGGTTAGTGATCAGATAGGTTGGGCAGTTCAGGAAAAACTATTACTCTTAAAACTCGCCCTTGCATTGGGCTGGCTAGCGATAGCATTGATGGAATTTTTTTGTTTTAGTAATTGGAGGCCATTCACCATCCCAAGAGCAACCTATAGGTTTCCATATTTGTCAAAGTTTGGCATCAAAAACAGGGTCGAACTCTGGAATCAGTTCCTGTATCTTACAGCTACAATACAAGCTTGCTGTTTGCTCAGCCCAGAAAGTCCTTAAAAGAAACTTTGTTTCAATGTGTTGTTCTCAATTTGAGGTCCTCAGCAGCCGCATTACCGTTGCCTGGAAATTTGTTAGAAATGCAAATTTTCAGCCCTCTCAATTGGTTTCATTTAATATTTTTTTCCCCTTAAGTGCGTGAACAAAATCTCCAAAGGACAGCTGGAGAGGGGTTTACATGTTAGAGCATCAGAGAACTCATTTGCAGAGCTTAGGTACCATAAATAGATTCATGCTAAGAAAACACTGACATTATCTATTGCGGTTCAGGAAGAGCTGGAGAGTGGTTCGAAGATCAGTTTGGTAAATTAAGCCACAGAGCTCTGTTCAGGATGGACTCCAATGCCTGGCTAATTTATGGTCATTGTTCTGTGGTGTGAGTCGGGCCCCTGTTTTGGGGTGGCGTGCGCTCAGCTCTCTCAAGGTGGTGAGAGATTCTTACTGTACTGGGGGAAAAAAATCCAGACACCTTGCTGATGGGAATCTGTTCTTGGAACGAGACAATGTGTCTTTGGCTTGGGCTTTCATTTTCACAAGGCTCTGGGTTTATACTCTCAGTCAGAAGATCCAAGAGAAACGAAGAACTATCAGCACGCCGGCGTCTTCCTTAGCTGGGTCCTCTGAGCTAGCAAGCACCTACTTGTTTTCTCCCAAGAAGAGAAAGAAGCCAGTTCTTTCCAATTTATATCATGTTAGAGTTGGAAGAAACCTGAGAAAGCATCTGGGGTTTTCAAAGGGAATTTCATTTGCATTTTGGATGGAACCAGACTTCCTGGTGACAGACTATTTTGTCTTAAAGATGTTTAACATTCCTGGCCTCTGACACTAGGTGCTAATAACACTCCCCACTTACTATAACAACCCCGCCTCCCCCCTGTCATGTTTCCTAACCCGCTCCTGTGGTGCCTTGGCTTGGGAGCTTCTGCCAGCCGCCTGGTTTCATCAGTGAGAAAACTGAGATCCCGGTTCCTGGCGAAGCCAGTGGTTGACCCTAACTTTCTGAACCCTGGTCCCACCAGGGGCTGTAACTACCAGGGCTACAATTTTTATTCCATTCACTGCTGGGTCTCAGGTGCTGGGTCTCAGGTGTTTAGTACAGTTTCTGGCACGTGGGAGACAGGCAATGAATGTTGAGTGAGTAAATGAATGAATGAAAGGGTCACTATATACTCTAGCGTAACATCTCCGAGATCCGCAAGAAACCAAGTGACTGATTGCCTATTGAGGATTTCCAGTGCCCTTTGTTGTAATCAGATTTCAGGTAACCACAAGGCGTAAGGCCTGGTAGCAAGGATGAAGGAACCACAGAGTTAATGGGTTCTTCTAGGCAGTTCTACATTGTCCCAGGAACTTGAATTCCAAATTAAGTGCAGGAACTTTACCGACTTGAGATGCACAGGATTTCCATTAGAGTAATAATACCACCACTAAGATTTTGAATTTATGTACATATTTATGGAGTCAGCTGTCTATTGATGGATCATAATGACGATGATGTCTCTGCTACAAAAGAGACCAAGCCTGGCGTCACAAAAAGGAACATTCTATTGGAACTTTGCCACAGGTGCAGTGCCCAACGGGCTGGTGCCCCTTGGGAATGGCTAATCATGTGAATTGCTCTTTAAACAGTGTTTTCTTTATTCATTTCCCCAATTAAAAGCATATCTTAAGATGGCTCCATGCTTTTAAGTTCACACAAGACTATTTTTATGTTTTCTGAGAGTGCACGCGACAGTTTTCATGGAGCTGGCCTAAGAAAGTAGCTTTTGCTTAGGAAAAGTGTTCTGGAGTGTGTTGGGCTGTTGAGGTATACTTTGTGCTACCAACATGACACTGAGCAGCAAACTGGTACGGGGAGTCCCACGTTGCCCCTGGGAGGCTAAGTGGAGTGATTTAATGTTATGGTGCTTCTCTAGTCACACCTGAAACCTGGGGGGGGGGGGGAGTTGGCAGGTGAAGCTTAGAAAAGCAAAGCACCTTGGGGCCAGCCCTGTGGCGTAGCAGGTAAAGCCGCCGCCTGCTGTGCCTGCATCCCATATAGATGCCGGTTCAAGTCCTGGCTGCTCCACTTCTGATCCAGCTCTCTGCTATGGCCTGGGAAAGCAGTAGAAGATGGCCCAAGTCCTCAGGTTCCTGCACACATGTGGGAGGCCCAGAAGAAGCTCCTGGCTTCAGCCGTTGCAGCCATCTGGGGAGTGAACCATAGGATGGAAGCCCCCCCCCCCCCCCCTCTGCTTCTCCTTCTCTCTCTGTGTAACTCTGACTTCCAAATAAATAAGTCTTTCTCTAGGAAGCCACCATGTGGTGGCGGGGAATGTCTGAGCGTCTGTGACCAGCACGTAGGGGACAGTGGGTTACTATTCTTTACTGTGAATATTCGCCAGCAGATTTTATTTATATTGTCCCTTGAAGTATCTTAAAGGATCTTCTTGACACCATACTGATAGCACTTTCTTCATAAAACCACAGTTCTTATCTCCATCCTTCCATCTGAGAAAGTATGACATAGAAATCTAGAATGCATTTGAGGGTGCCTTGAAAGTTAATAGGATCAATAAAACATAAAGCCGACACCCATTTCCCTGAATTTTCTGAAGGGTTAGCCAGGGTAGTTTAAATGTCATTGTGACAACAAACACCCCTCATCAAGTGCACCCCCCACGCCAAATTCTCCCATGATTAACACAACATATTTCTCGTTCTTCTTTCCCATATCCCACAGGTGGGCTGGGCCTCTCTTCCACACAGAGCTTAGAGGCCCATCTTCCCAACACCCCATCTGCAGTATATGACTTTCTCAGTCACAGGGTAGAAGAAGAGACATTTGGAGGCTCTACTGTCTTCTTTGCTTAGAAATGACTACATCATACTTTCCACACACACGATCTAAAAATAGATCCACAGTCCCTTTGGTCTGAGAAGGAGTGGGAAAATGTAACCCTGTGTTTCTGGAAGAAGAGAATCAGACTTGGGAAAGTACTGGACGTTTCTAGCACAGGTAGCAAAACCTGAAGCTGCAACTTTCTGTGTGGGCAGGTCTCTGAGATGCGTGAATGTCATGATCAATATGTCCAGGCTCCTGTATTGTGTAGACTACAAGGAATAAAATAAAATGTGATTAAGCCATATTTGAAATGTATTTTTCTCTTCTAAGTCTTGCAAGTCTAAATGATATGTTAAATAAAGATATTATCAAATCCTTTATGGACTAGGGTGATTTAAACATGTTCCTAAATGTACATGGATATATATTCCTGACCTGTGTAATAGGCTTGCAGATTTTACTGTATGTACAACAAAGAGGCCTTCCTTCCTTCCTTCCTTCCCTCCTTCCTTCCTTCCTTCCTTCCTTCTTTCCTTCCTTTCCTTCCTTCCTTCCTTCTCTCTCTCTCTCTCTCTCTCTTTCTTTCGGAACACTTTAGTTCTTCACATTCTCTGCCCACTGGAAGATGAGAAAAATATTAACAAACTCTTCATTTATCCCTAAAGCTTAGACTGATGGTAATGATGATATTTTCCCAGTTCTTTTAAAAAGTATTGATTTCCCCAAATATGCTCTCTATTTGATAGCATCCAGCTGAGCATGGGGAGGGAGTGGGATTTACACAGCCTCCTGATGCGGACAGGAGGACGTTCTGTGCTTCGGGCCACTCCGAGGGTGTGCTGAGGGCATAGGTCACGTCTCAAGTTCACAGACCATCTGACTTCCCTTGGCCTCTGCCGTCAGGATCTGCTGTACCTGTGGTCTTTATTTACTGATATTGCACCCCAGATAGTGAGCCATGCCTGGCGTGATCACACCAGGGCTCCCTGTGGGCCCCTCAGTGCTCTGGCTGGGAGCTGCCCTGGGTGGGTCCATGCCACAGCCCACCCGACAGTCACTTCACCTGGCTGTGATGACCTCCCTTGGAAAACACAGCCTTGGGAAAGAGGTTCTCCCGCTTGGTGCCCACGCTTTGGTGCCTGTTTTACTATGATGTGCCTGAATGTGAATCTTTTGTTGCATTAAGATGCAAACACAGAAATTTGGAGCTTGTTTGTTACCACTGAATGACCTGGACCATCCTCATCACCAGGTCAAGGGAAAAAGAGGTCTGAGACAAAATGGTAGCAGCAGAGTTTACAAGATGCTCGGTGTGAGGAACGAGAGAGGTGAGATTGGATGACAACTGTGTTCTGACTCGTGGAGCTGTGCTTGTCCCTTCGTGTGCATTCCTCTCTCTTTCTCTTTGTTAAAGACTTATTTATTTTAGAGTTACAGACAGAGGAGAGACAGAGAGAGGTCTTCCACCTGCTGGTTCACTCCACAGATGGCCGCAACGGCCGGGTCTGCACTGATCTGAAGCCAGGAGCCAGAAGCTTCTTCCAGGTCTCCCATGCAGGTGCAGGGGCCCAAGGACTTGGGCCATCCTCCATGCTTTCCCAAGCCACAGCAGAGAGCTGGATTGGAAGTGGAGCAGCTGGGAATCGAACTGGCGCTCATTCGAGACGCCAGTGCCACAGGTGGAGGTTTAACCTACTACTCCACAGTGCCAGCCCGTCTACGCTCCTTTTTCTTCCCCCACTGAATCCAAATTCTTGCAGAAGGCATTCCTAACTCTCTTGTACACCATTCTCCACCCCTTACCCTCTCCTCCAATGATCATGCTGAGTTAATTCATTCTGCTCCTCCGTGTTTCCATAACAGCTGATGCATAGCTTGGTTATAGCATGCTGTACAAGTTCAAAGATATTTCCAGAGCATTTCTGTCAATGGCCACCTTTTTTCCTGACGTCCAAAGAGCAGTGACCTTCTATAGATACTGACTAAAATTTTCTGATTGGCCTTTTTAACATTTCTGTGAGCTGTGCGGGGAAATTTGAGTGCAACTACAAATCGAACTATTATCTTTTCTCCTTTTCATTGTCCGTAACAGTTTTGATCATGGTTTTTGCTCAAGCTATTGAATAGAAGGGGGATTTGGGAATCTTTTTTTTTAAGATTTTATTTATTTATTTGAGAGAGAGAGTTACAGACAGTGAGAGGGAGAGACAGAGAAAGGTCTTCCTTCCGTTGGTTCACTCCCCAAATGGCTGCAACAGCCGGAGCTACACCGATCCAGATCCAAAGCCAGGAGCCAGGTCTCCCATGTTCATGCAGGGGCCCAAGGACTTGAGCCATCTTCTATTGCTTTCCCAGGCCACAGCAGAGAGCTGGATGGGAAGAAGAGCAGCCGGGACTCGAACTGGTGTCCATGTGGGATGCTGGTGCGCAGGTGGAGGATTAACCTGCTGCGCCAAGGTGCCAGCCCCTGGATTTGGGATTCTTTGTCAACGTAACTGACCTGTGATGTCCCTCTCACACTATCACAAACAGTGAAAAGTTGGTAGGATTTTCCTTTTTTCAGTAGAAAAACAAGCATCAAAGGGAAAAATAGAATTCTGCAAGAGGAATTTATTTTAAAGCATAATTTTAAGTTGGAAAAATGCTAACAAAGAACTAGCGTGGGATCTGATTCACTGTTTTAAATGCCACATGGCTCTTTGAGGCAATGTCAAAGCTGCTCCCAAGGTAGATTTTTAAGAATCACAGAGGAGAATCCATAGATATGGGCTCCCGTCAACCCTTGAGCCGCCACCGTGAGGCTGTTTCTGGGAGGATCCCTGCTCTACCCTGCCTCCTGGAGCTGTTGGGGCTGCGATAATTTAGGGCTGGAGTGGAGAAAATAGTGGAAAATTATCTCTTAGATTTCAAGGCTCAGTTTACCGCTGCAATTGCTTTTCATCTGATTCAAACAGCAACTGATAGAACACTTCAGCAAAATCAAACAGGAATCTTTTACATTCTGAGAGGTGCGTGTGTGTGTTTGGTGGTACGTTCTCTCTCTCTCTCTCCCCTCTCCTGTATGTGGCACATACAAGGGATGACATATTCCAGAATTCCAGAGAGGGCTGGAGTGCAGAGTGTTATTAACCAACATTAATAGTGTCCTGGATAGGGGAGATCATGTTCAACCTGTGACCTGTATACATTTGTATATTGCATGATTATGGGTCTGAGTATTCACACACACACTCTGAAAAAAAAATAAATGATTGCACCATACGGGAAACAAAATTTTGAGCAGAATGGACTATCAGATAAACCTCCTCCTAAAGCAAACAATAACTGCCTTAATTTTTGTGGATAGTACAGTTGGCTAAAATAAGCTAACCAGATTTGCAGACTGAACATCACTGAAGATTTTTGTGATGTGGGCAGCAGGGTTGTTGAAGGGTTGCCAGGCACTGGAAGTGGTTTTGTGGCCGCTGGGCCCCTTGCCCACCTTTCTGGGGCCTAATGGTGCAGA